>NW_008825610.1:495962-514674 GCF_000699105.1 Pygoscelis adeliae
GGCAGGTAGGTAGGGTGTCTTTTTTTGTTTGTTTAAAGTTACACAGAGTTACACTTGAAAAAGAGCAGGAGTATTTCTTTTTTTTTTTATCAGTTTGTATAAGCACAGATAATGGTCTACCTACGCAAGCTGAAACAATACCCAAAATGATAGTTACACAGGCATACCAGATAGCTGAACATCTCATCTGGGACTTCTGAAGTTGCCTCAGAAACCCGGCTGTCTGGTTACACAAATTCATGGTAATTGAGTGTTCAAACACCCAGGTACAGATGAATTATTGGTGGATCTGTGAGGAAAAAACTTCGCTTTAAATGACTGTAAAGCAGCCACCTTGCTGCCAGATGAACCACGCATCCCGGGAAGCGGCAGAGTCAGCAGCCCACTCAAGAGCTGCCGTCTTTCCGTCGTGCTCCTCAGCCCAGCAACGTGCTGCCTGGCAGGCCCAGCGCTCCCTGCCCAAGGGCAGCCTGGCACCTCGGCACACGCGCAGCACCGCCGCCGCTCCCAGGAAAGGGTCGAAAGGCAGAAGCACAGCGAGAGCTCCGAGAAGATCAGAGGACAGTGGACACACGGAGTAACTCACATCAGAGGAGGATCTATAGAAAGCCAGTGTTTGCACTTGCTCCCTGTGACCCTGATACAGGATCCTAGCAGCACTCAAACATGCTGGACCTGAATCTGTGAAACTGCCCTCAACGTTCAGTATATGAACAAATCATTCCTTGAATCACAGCATATATATGTGATAAATCATAACACGAGACTCTCCTCAAAGCATCCACATCATCACTCTGCTGTAGTTCTCATAGATTCAACAAGGACAATACATGGTAAAGAAAAAGCGGAGATTTTAAGAAACCGTAATGGACAGTTCCTTAAAAAACTCACCTTTCCCAAACAGGCTGTGCCTAGCATCTGATGGGGTCTGGCAGGTAGGCATCATTTATTAAACAGCACCTGCTGCCAGATTCTTCCAATAAGTTTCAAACAAATGCACAGCTAACAGAAAACACCGGCATCTACACAGATCATATAGAAAACTACTCAGAATAGCGATTTTGTTATTAAACATTTATATCTCTCTGGAACATCTATGCTTACTTGGTTTATCAGATGGCAGCGCTAAACACTGAGAAACTGAGGATGGAAGAAAAATCTTTGGTTTAACTACAAAAAATCCCAGAGACAGCAAGTTAGTATGACTGGCCTTTAAAAAAAAAAAGAAAAAAAGAAAAAAAAGGATATTTTTAGCATTTTTTTTTGTCTAACAGCAGCAACTGAGAATCTTCAAATGCTATCTACTATTAGAATCATTAAGAAGTGACAGATACGAGGCCAGGTTGTACAGTATTAACCCTGACACTGCTTTCCAGAAAGTACCCACTATAAAACCATCCAGACTTTTAGATTGCCTGTCCAGCTAACACGGAGCCAAGAACAAAGATGCTTTCTCCTCTGGTATGATTTAATACTAATAAATGTGTGCACTGGCATGAGAAAGCTGTATTTCAAATACCATGCTGTAAAACAATAAAGTAGAAATTTCTGCTCCAGTAACGCTGGCGAAAATCAGTTTTCTGGCTTTCATTACTGTTATCAGAGGATTTACCTGTTTGCAAATCAGTACTGCTAATAAGATTTATCTCTAACCTGGTTTAAGGTCAAAACATGCTCACAGTGGCTGACAATACTGCAAAGTAGCCATCATTCATTTCTAGATCCAAGCTCCTCGCCTTCTCTCTTTCAATCTGAAATAAACCAGCTGAATCGAATATAAACATCCTTGGCCACAATTCCTTTTCTAAAGGACATGAAATCCGTAACTGGAATTGAGGATTTCATACTGTAAAATAGCAGGTGATCAATGCCTGAAGTCCGCCTGACAGAAAGATGCAGCATCAAAAGAGCACGGGGATTTGAAGAAGGATGCGCAGAATGAAAAAGGCACAAAGCCTTCCTCCACCTGCCACATAATCCTCATAAATCTAACCCTGCAGGTCACACCTTCTTGCTGGTGGCTATCCTGTGTGTGTTGATGGATACAATCTCTAGTACGGATCCCAGCTTGAGATACAAAATTTGTACATACTTATCATGGCTTTTAAATGGACTCAACTATTGCATTAAGATGGCTCAATAATATAAGTAAATTGATAGTTATTAAGAATTCAATCACTTTTTTTTGTGAATTTGACATTCAAAAGATATGGGGAAAGTAAAAAACAGATTAGGAGGCTACAATAACTCATCATAGAATCTGTGAGAATTACACTTTTCTAATCCAAACTAGGCTACCTTTCATTTAAATTAACTCTGTAGAAGATCAGGGATGAGAGCCATTAGAACATCCTTTCTGAACATTTACAGACTGGCTGCAGACAGGGATTGTGTTTTGCATTCCACACTGCCACACTGGGAAAAAAAAAAAACACTTTTACACTGCTGTAGTAACTCCTGAACACTTGTCTGTTTGGTTTTTTAAGTTAGAAGTTACTGTCTGTGATATAACCAAACAAATAGCGACTGAAGATGGAACAGCTCTTTCAATTAGCATTGTCATACAAACAAGAACATTTGCGCTGTGAATGAGTAAGTGGCTGGTACAGGCAAGAGCAACTGCTGTCTGGGGGAGACTGAAGAACGACCGCGACGTTAGGATGCGATCACTCATGCCAGCTCCCCCCACTCACGCACACCCTTTTCCAAGACTGCATTGCGTATGCTCTCTCAAATCGGCCAAACGTTATCAGTCGGAAGATGGGAAAGGATGACTGACATACTGGGAACAGCTGGCTCCTTTCCCTCTCTGCAGCGGCAGCAGTCCACAGCATCAGATCTCGAGCAGGGGAAGGTGGAGCTGGAATGGCTTTACACGCTTACGCGGCAGTGGGGCAGAGAAGAGACCCCGTGACACGCTCCCCCGCGCCTCCTGCGTGCCCCTGTCAGCCAGTCCTACACAAGGAGCCTCAGCACTCCCCTCTCTCACCAGCACGGCCCTCGCACTGGGACATCCCACGGGTCGACTCCCTCCCTGTGGTGACAAGGAGAAAGGCCACGACATTAGCCCGATGCTGGGCAGGGGAAGCACCCTAAGGGGCCCTCACAGGAAGACCAGCCTCTGAGGGCTCTCCAGTGGTAGGGCACCGTCAGGAAACCACCGACCGAGATATCCGGCACACAGAGAAAGCTATGGCACCGGGCAGCAGCTATATCCAGCACCGAGCTGCTGCGAGGACTGCCTTGTGGGATGCCGCGCCTGGGACTGTCAAACCTGTCAAGAGGTTTTAGATAGTCAGTCAGTGGGAAAGTAGGGTGTTTGTTCTTGAGAGGTTAAGTACAGTATTCCCTTCCCCCTCCGCCCAGTCCTACAGAGACAAGCGCACACACGCCAAAAAAACACCCAAACTATAATGGAAAACCATACAACCTTTCCTAAAAGTGTTCACCTTTCCTAAAGGTGAAAGCAGCCCAATAACAATAAGACACACCAGAAAAAAGGAGTGGAAGGAGAGAGTGAGGGGAAGGCAAATGGAGCCTGCAGAGCTGGAAGGCAGAAAAGAGCTTAAGATGTCAATAGCCGCATGTTCAATTAGAATGGAGAAAGTTATGTTCCTGATCCTAAAATTACAGCACACAAAAGAAATAAAGTAGTAGCATCTATCTTCGTCCTTCTCCTGATTCTCAGTGCGTCCTGACAGACCAAACAGAAGTTAACTCCAACGGTACAGACTCACTGGTCTAGCCAGCTTATCCATCCCACCCTGCACAAAGGCATCAACAGGCTGGACCAAAGAGTCTTTATTCAGGCAGCCGATGTCTCTCTGATTGTAAGGACTTAGATGCTTAAATGTTTACACTTCGAATTTAAATGTTCAAAATTTTCGACACACCTAACTTGTTCAGATTGAAAGGTCCCGAGAGTGGGTTCCATGAAGATTTAATTATATCATCTATTCTATCTTAGCGGCCTTTAATCCCCTTGACAAAATACGGTGGTGTTAGTATTGAGAGGATTGGTTTGGCTTTGCTTTAAATGAAAGACTGGCCAGCTCAGTGCCTGGTGAAATAGAGGGGCAGCAGACACCACTGTACCTTCTCGACAAAAGTGAAGCAGTGTATCTGACAAGTATGCAGACACTAGGGCCTCTTTCTCCCTCTCTGAACACTTAACAGAACTCAAACCAAGTCAACTGGGTTGCTAATCAAAGGGGAAACTGGGGAAAAAAACAATCATATAATAATTAGAGGAAAAAATGCTGTTATAAATAAATGCATTAAGCTCCTCCTAGTAATTACCAGACCTATTGGCAGCAGGTAAGGACCGTCTTGCCAGATGTCACAGAAATTTATGCTTTTATGGAGTATGAAATATAAAACCTCTCAAACTACTAAATTAAAAACAAAGTAGATTATCTCAATGCAATACATTTACTACTTTGATCTTTCATGCAAGTTACAATATTTTCAGTACGTAATCACTGGCATTAATTTAATTTAATAATTTATTAAAAACTATTGTCCTACTTTATCAGATTATTCTTGTGCCACTGTAAATCTTATCTGAGGGTGTACTGATCAAAGCATCTTCAACAGACGTAGATTTAGAGCTGCCTGTAAATTGGAATGCTAAACCTACTGTTAACGCATCCAGGGAAACAGCCTCAATAATTAAATTACTTAATTATTTATGATAGGTCAAATCTGAAGTTAGCATAATTTAGTATTTCTCTGAAGAGCTCCCAGCTAGGATACTTTAGTTGACTTAGTGAGTAAATGAAACCAGATCTGATTGATGAGGTAGTAACGTTGGAGATGTTCAGGCTTTGCAAGGATGGTGGTGTTTTCTAATGTGCCATGCCTCAGAGCACTCTGCAGAAATAATGGGATCACATTTTCACTTCTTATTGTCTGCACTGTCTTCATGCTGGGATAGCCACTGATATGACTTAAGGACAGCGCTGTAGATTAGAAGTGCCCATTGCTTCCTCTGTAATTACATCAGCATGTCTCTCCCAATAAACAACAGAAATGGAAATTGTTACTATGAATAATGGGTTTGGACTCAACGCTGAGGAAGCATAAGCAAGCAGAATTTAGGAAACGCTGGCAAACCTGAAAGCAGAAGATACTGGGGCTTTTCCCCCCCCTCCTCTTTTTTTTTTTTTTTAAGATAGAATAAAACAGGCCTCACTCTAAGGTCACATTTGCATTTACCACATAAATACATCCTGCTTCTATCTCAGCAGAAGTCAATATGTTAACAGCTGTAACTGTCAAAAAAAAATCAAGAAGCTTTAAATTACAGTAACTTCTATGACCCTCCAGTAAACAATTCAGCCTTTTCTATAATACTGCTTTTAGTCCATGAACAGTACCTAACTTTTAGTTCCAGTTTGACAGAGCTGGTTAGCTTGCTTTGTTTGACTTGGGAAGTTTTTCAAAAATATCACACGGCAGAACCTATTTTTCCAGGAGAACTTCACAATACAGTGTGTTACCTGTCAAGATAAGAAGAGATTACACAATTATACTTGTGTATACTATATTGACTGAACTCAATACGAAAAAAAAAATGCAGGTGGAGATAGAGCGGATTAGTACAGGATCATAGAATAATTTAGGCTGGAAAAGATCTTTATAGGTTATCTGGTCCATCCCCTGCTAGCAGGGCTAATGCCAGGTTAGCTAAGGATGTGCAGGGACTTGTTCAGCCAAGTTCTGAATACGTTCACAGATGTAGATCTCACAAACTTGGGTACTTGTTCACACACTGGTTCCGCTCATTTTTAAGATAGCAAATACAATGAAATCTTCCACGAGATCCTGCTACCATTGAGTTGCTTATTAAAGGCTAAGTTCACAGCATAAATTGATATAACTAGTTCACCTCAATGAATTTTGTTCTATTCAGATTCTTATCCAATACTTATTATTGAGACAGAGATCTTTTAATGGACGTGGAAAGCAGTTTTCTACCCAGATAACTTAACAGTAAGTTTTTATACTGCTTTTCTCCCTTGAATTCCTGAACAAACTCAGAAGAATCCAACCCACCTAAGTGGGTTCCTGTGAAGGAACCAAGACCACTACCTGTAAGATTTAGAAGCTTGATGGTTTATTTTTGTTTGAGGTTTAACTTGTTTGCTTTGTTCTGTTTTCAATTCCTTTTTTTTTCTTTTCTTGTTGGCAGCTATCAGAAAATTACCACAGATACAGCATCTGCAAGTGTTACTTTCTTAGACTAGATTCTAGCATTGCCTTGTAAGACTGAACACAGAACTATCTTAAATCTTCTCTTCCGAGAGGAAATGAATACATTTACGACAGAAAATGCAATTCAACATCTTTCTTTAAGTCTTGGGATTATTCTCCTATAACATCTTGTTTGTCGGCAACACATGCAAAACTCCAGTGGCAAAGCTTGGAATCTCTTTCTAAATAATGACACTAAGAGAGAGCGACTCCACTTAGTTTCAACCAAAGGAGATTTTGGTTATCACAGAGAAAAAAAAGAAGGGGAAAAAAACATTTTCGTTCCACTTCCTACACATCAAAATTGATTAGAAAACTATACAAGCAAAAGTTCGTGTTAGATTGTGCAAATACAAAAGCAGTTTTCATTAGTTTGGTTATATCCCTCACCATGGGAAGTAACATGGTCATTTAAGAGATGCCAATTTGTTTCTTTCAGTGGTGATTGCAAAAAGCCTACGTGGCATCTGCCCACTGCTCTGCGCTTTCTGTGGCTTCTGAAATACTTCAAATCGTTGTCCTGGAACTGCCTACTGAAATAAGCACACATTCATCAGATTTAACACCAACTTCCACCTCTTTAGTGAATTGCGGAGTGTAAAACTACACAGCGCCAATTAGTGACAACAGATGTGACTAAAATGTCATAAAAGCTTTCAAGAAGTGACCTTTAAATAATAAAAATATCCCATGGTTTGAAATATCTGAGTCAGATGTAACAGATGAGATGACTTTTCTGTACTCCTTTTTTCTGCCTACTTGCTGGATATGCATTAATGAACTGAACATAACTGTCATCATGAATTCAATTTATACATACAAGAACACGAGCAAAAATCCTAACAATTAGCAAATAAAGCATCATGATTAACTTCCCCCAGTAGTTATCTACCCACATTTCCCCATCTTCCCATAAAAAATGATCCTTCTAATAATTCCACTGGTATGTTGTAATTTTAGTAGAAGTGACCTGAAGAAATTAGCAAGGCAATGATTTCAGGATGAGGTGCTTTTTAAATTAGTAATTTAAAATCAACAAGTATAAATGAAAAAACACAAATACAGAAACCTTGCTTATTACTATCGTTAGCAAGTTGCTTTGAGATGTGAAAATTAAATATTTTCCACTAAAAATGTCACATTCTATGTGTTTTTCTTAAGTCTAGTTTTCCTTCTATAGATCTGCTGCAACATTAACAATGTCTAGCACTGTCCTCCAAATCACCAGCACTACGGTGCTGAGATGCATTAAAAGCTTGCACTGGGGTTGGTGCCTGGCATGCTAAATGGCATTTCAAATAATGTTTTGACATGTGCAATCCCTGGGAATTTCATCATTGGTTTTTGGACCTGCAGTCCTCCACAAGGTGTTGTTGCAAGTCCACATCATGTCCTTGAGTGATACATTCAGCATTTAAGTATCTGATTTAAAGAAGAATTAAGTAAAATTGTCAGCACTTTATTATCCATTCCCTACGCATCTGAGCCGCTCAAGAGCTCAACTCTTCTTTCCACATGCCAACGAAGAAATTACTCTAGAGCATATCCTTCCTTTGGTATGTCCTGTCTACAAAGATATTCTTGTGCTTTCAATAAAAAAAGTTCCAGTGGATTTTCTAATCAGGCACCTAATGGGCACACAAACATAGAAAGCAGATTCTCCAAGGCGTGGAACAGACTCATCCTGTCCGCCACATCCTCCCCCATTAAACTCTACCGGTAATGGGATAAGTAGACCTCTAGATGCAAAACACAAGAAATAGCATGTTCTCATTTTCGCAGTATGTATACCTGGGTCTCCCTTAATAACACTAGGTTGATTTCATTCCGCCTGTACAGCTACAGTTTGTTAGCTTTATCTGCAAATATTCTTACTCGCTGGAAGAGTCTGGGCTAGTGGAAGAAAAGCTGTTTATTGTTTCTTCACCTAACCTGGCAGTTCTGCCAAATGACTTGCACTCAGGGTATATGCAGATAGGTGTGAAAGCAATTACAGAGATACCTAGTCTATTTTTGCTTCTTTTTTCTCCTCAAAATTTACCCATTTCAGGAACCAAAGTAAAGGCTTGGAACGAGAAATATTCTGGGCTTCAAAACACGTCTCATTTTCCCTATCAGGAACACAGAAGTTGCAAGAAATCTGGTACTACTCAAGAATAGCAACAGATAAAATTGTAATTTTTGCCACATTTTATTCCATCATTATTGCTTTTTCAGGAATGACAAGAAGAAAGGGGTTTCCTTCTGGTTTGTCAGAGGATTGTTTCTTGCAGTCTGTAGAAACCCAGCACGGATATTTTGTTAAAACCATTTGGTGCAGAGGAGACCTGAGGACCATATGGTTTGCTGCAAAAGACTTCTCTCTACAACTCTGACGCATCCTCCTCGAATGTCGACCTCGTTAGTCTGTGGCAGGGGTCAATAATCCCTATGTGGCGGGAGCTATCCTCCCAGTGAGGCCCAAGCGCTTAAGAATCTGTGGTTAGTTGCAGCAGGAACAAGAACTGGAGAAAGTAAGTTGTTCCAGCAGATCTGGAATCCAATAATGGAAACTTACCTAGAAGTAGCTGACAGTCTTTTAAATGAAACTCACAGCAGTGGTTCCTGAACTGAGACACTGCAGAGAGCCTCCACATCCACAGAGCTACGTGTGCCACGACTGTGAAGCATCTGTCAATTCTTCCTGCTGGCCATCGTCCGGATTTTAAGAGACTCCTCATGTTTTTGGCATGTTTAAGAGACAGAAAAAAAAACCTTCTGCACACTTCACATCAAGTGTTTCTTTTGTTTCAGTCACCAAAAAAACTGCAGTTTAAAACAAAAATCAGACTACTCCCAAACCAACAGGAGAGAACTCACAAGAAGTTCTGAACCTGAAAACGTGACCATCTGTAGCTCTGTTGCATACCTGATAACCCTAAAGTGGACACAACTGCTGTATTATGGGGAGAAATGATTCTCCTACTTACCGTGCCTGTCTTACCTGACATAAAGATTATCTTATCCTCTCTTTAGTTGTATTTTCTTACTTGCAAATAAGGATAGGGTAATTCCAAACATCACAAGTATATAGTGAAATGCATCTCACTGACAATTAAACAACTCTGACTGCAAAACCCAAATACTTCCAACTGTTTCAGATGTCAGCTTTCCTTCTCAGCCTACAGAGCCTGGGTTTGCTAGGCGTATGATGGTTCTTCTTTATGTATTTCTTAACAAACATTTTTCACTAGGAAGAGTTAATTTGATTAAATGAACTCCATTTATAGTATAAGGTCGATTTGGTAAATAGCCTGCTTCTACATTTTGAAAGTAAAGCTATATCACTTGAATTCTGAAGTTATTTCAAACTTCCAAGCCTTTCACATTTTAAGGAAAAAAGAAAAGTTTAAATTTAAATAAGAAATATGAAATATATATTCACACAAACACACACACTAACCGTATTTTTAAGATCATTAATTTTTCTTTATAACGTTCAGGGACATAAATTTTTCAGGGTTGACTCTTCATGAGAGTAAAATTTCCTGAAATACTGAAAATTCACTTGAAGTGAGAATGCCATTTCTTCCTCAATTCATATCAATAGATATTAACATTGAAATACAATCACCACTGTAATCTACATGTGAACGTTATTCTTTATGTGGCTGATTATAGGCATAAACATTTGAATAGTTATCTTCTTCAGTGCCTCTGTTAGCTTATATGGTCTACCTGCACTTTTCTCCGTAACAGTTCAATGAAAAATGACTGCTTTGTGCAGGCATCACATTACCCACCTTGCTATTAAAAAAACTAACCAACCAAACAAACAATTGAAAACCAACCACCACCAACAACAAAATCCACCCCAATACTGCAACCTCACTGGTTTTCCTGTGAAAACACTTAGCACAGCTAGTTGTTTCAGGAATCAAAGGTCATTAACAGCTGAAAAAAAGTCCTGTAAATTACTTCAAAGTCGACAGAGATTTAGATTTAAATCTAATCCATTATTTCTGTATTGTACACATTGAATCAGCTTTGGCTTATAAAATTTACCTTGCCTAAACACTGCACATGCTACAATATGCAAATTTAATAAAATAAGCATGAAACACATTAACAGGAGCATGACAGTATCAGTGTTATCCTGCCTTCTGCAGAACAAGTTCGCAGAATTCCATGAAGCATATTAACAGCAGAAGTTTGACCCAAAGATGGATGCTTATCCTCATTCTCGGCTATCACAACAGCAATCCTTTAAAAAGCAATTTAGAAATACAGGGAGTTCATGTACATCTAGGCACTTATTTCGTTATCTGCCATGAAGAAAGGCAACTTGGGATGGGAGAAGACACAGTCTCCTTTCCTCCTCTACATCTTGCCCAGAAAGTCACTAAGTCATTCTGCAGCTGTCCTGCCACATCTCACCACGTGTTCGGAAAGGACCAGGTAGCAGCCGCTCTTTAAAGAGAGCTAACCAGATGCCTCCCAGAGGAGGCTAATTAGTCTGCCGCAAACACCAGCAAAAAGTTCAGCTGCACTTGAGTGTGAGCCAGATCGCAGCATAAACCCCAGAGCACAGGGAAGGAAGACAAAAGTAAAGGTCTCTTCAGATCTGCATACTGAATTAGCTTTGTTATATATTCAAATAATAAAATGAGCCCTGAAATTTACCTAATTCCGTCTCTTGGTTAACATCCTCCTCAATTTCTCTTGTAAATGAAATGAGACGGTTCATCTTTTGAAGATAAATAACATGAAGCAATTCCTGCTCTAGCATCACACCGTGCTTATGGCCCTTTAAAACCCCCGGTACTCAACAATTACTGTCTCCCAGATCAGCGGGACACGTGGAAAAGAGACAGTAATGTCATCAGCCATCCTTCCTTTACTTGACAATCATGTTATACAAAACTGTTTTATATCAGTTTACTAAATAAGTAAATCAATACTTAGTCTAAACAAAAGCAGCCACATAAAAATAGTCAAGAATACTGTCATTAAAAAAAGGATTTTAAAATAGCACCTGCCTCTGATACTTCTGTCTGTCTCCACACCGCATGAGAATTGGCGAGGCACTCACAAGGAACACAGCGTGGCCTCACTAACCTTGAGAAATTTAGAAGAGAGATTTGCCTGCCCAAGCAGGTGCTTGACATTCAAAACTAACTTCCTGGAACATAACCAGCGTGCAGGAGTTCAGCCAACTAATGGGTTGTAACTAGGCAAAATCGGTACACTTTTATGATGAAATTGACAGCTTTGGCTCCACACTTCGTCTTTTAAATGCCACGTACACCTCTGCTGGAGCACATCAATAGTACCACTGATATTTTTTTTCACTTCAGCGCAGATTTTCTGCAGTTGTAATGATACTGCAAAATTAAAGTAGCTATTTGGATACTTGAGACCATTAGCTCAGTCCTCTGTAAGGTACGCGCCTTGACTACACCTCTGTATATGGCTAAAGCTTTAACGATATCTGTTCACGGTTCCTTTCCTCATCTCCTACTGAAACTCTCACTCAAAAACCCCAATGTGCCAAATCACAAATACATTCTTCACGAATTGAAGAGAACTTAGAGGAAAAACGTAATATGGATCAGGCTTCATGCTGGTTTTTCCTCCTCACTGTTGAGAATAATCTCAAACATTATCCAAGTTATCACTAGGCAGGTTTTTGTGCTTCCGCTGCTCCAAACTCGCTTCTTCCATAGTTAGGAAGTCTTTTTAACTGCAGATGTTTGATCTAACATTCATGCCTGAACCCTATACGTTCTCTGGCCTTTACTTGGTAACTGTATTCTGCTAATAATGGTCTAATGATGTCCACAGGACATCTTGAACACAAAACCTACTTCGTGAGCTGAAGTCTACCACGTTGTTAGCTGTCCCATTTCACTTTTTTCCCCCGTTTGGATCTCACCCCCTAAGTGAGATGTTAAAAGCTGCTACTTCATCATCTACTTTCCAACATTTTAGAGCTGTCCATATACGTTGCATTATGACTTTATGAAAACGTGGGATTTCAAACAGGAGATGGGGAGAACACACAGACAATGCCTAAAAGTTTGACAGGCTTGAGTGTCTCAGGTTTATAAAACAGGGATGTGTTTTTAATTGAACATATCGCTGTCCTGCAACAATGAAAGGCAATCCGTTATTATCTAAATGAAGTTAGGGATTTTCTTTTTTTTAAATAAATTGCTAGATGCTAGCATACTGAAACAGAAGAACAGTTACTTTACAAATAGATTAATTAATTTTAAGTGCATGCTTTACATTCTTCAGAAGACTAAAAATGCTGTAATAATTAAGCATGAAAACAATATTTTCTATATTCATAAAGCATAGAATGAATAAAAATTATCTTAAAATAATTTTTATGTTTCATTATTTACATACAAGTAGGTATTTTATGGTACATAAAGGTAGATATGTGGGATGGAATCCACAAAATTTCAAATCAAATTTTATTTCCCGCCTTCTACGTCATTCTAAACAAATCAAACTTTCTTTTAAATGTCATTCTCCAAAAGGTCACCACTCCCTCCCCACTTTACACCACACCCAGCTGCTACAACAGTTAGCGAAATTTATTTTATTTGCTTTCCCCCCCCCTGCATTTCTTTTCTGAATCTTTTCTTTAAACAATAGGGAAAACAGTGGACAAAAGGAAATGGGGGGGGGGGGCTAAGTTAATTTTGTTTGCCTGTTTAAAAGTTAGACTGGAATCTCAAGGACATTTAGTAAAGCCCAGCTCATATCAGTACAACTGTTTCCTGTGTGCCTTTGTGTATTCATAACAAAGTTTCATAACACAGGCAAAATAAGCTTTAAATTATTTCTTCTTCGGTCTTACTAGGCGACAGGAATCTCTAAGTCATATTTACAAAGAAATCTCTAAGTCATATTTACAACAATAAGTAATAACTTAGGATTTTAATATCAATAATGTTTTCTTAGGATTAATCCTTATCTTACACAGAGTGCTTAATTACTAAAGTATGACTGATACCTAACAACTACATCTGCATTAAATTCAGTTCTCCTATGATCAACAGGCCAAGCTCACTTCTGCCTTTTCTTACAAGAGGAAATAAAACTGCCAGTCCTTATCATCATGGTAACATTTGGATTCCAATCTCAAGTCTTCACCAGTCTTTTCACGGTATTTTTTATGAATTCGGCTTTGTAGACAGGCCTAATTTTATACGGGAGAAAAATACTGATAATGAGCAGAATTAATTAGCAGGTAGTATCATACTGAGAAGGCTCTTCACATACACACTAAAGAATATTTGCCTTAGCAATGTCTGTTGAAACATTATGTTCATTTAAATTTCATTAGAAAAAAACCCAAACATTGCTTTGTTTGTTTTTACAAGGTATACAAAAATTGCATTCCTTAAAACATCTTCCACATTCACATTTTTTCTAACCAGCAGTATTTTAGATCAATGTCAAAACAAAAATAGATATTTATTAAATGCAAGCAGGCCACAGGTATAGCCAGAACGTTTTGGGGAAGGAAAAAAAAAAAATGCATCAAGCTGCTACAGATAATTTCATTGAAACCAGTGGGTTCATCAGCACCCAAAGCAACTGCAAATAAGAAGTTTTCTAACTTGTATAATCTGAAAAAGAAAATTCATTTATTATGGCACTATGCTTTGAACATTTTTTTATGTGTCCTGGTTTTGGCTGGGATAGAGTTAATTTCCTTCCTAGCAGCTGGCATAGTGCTGTGTTTTGGATTTAGGGTGAGAACAATGTTGATAACACACCGATGTTTCAGTTGTTGCTGAGCAGTGCTTACACTAGGCAAGGGCTTTTCAGCTTCCCGTGCCACACGACTGAGCAGGCTGGAGGGTGCACAAGAAGCTGGGAGGGGGCACAGCCAGGACAGCTGACCCCAACTGGCCAGAGGGACATTCCATACCATGGGACGTCATGCTCAGTACAGAAACTGGGGGAAAGGTGGCTGGGGGGGCCGCTGCTCGGGGACTGGCTGGGCATCGGTTGGCGGGTGCTGAGCAACTGCATTGTGCATCACTTGTTTTCTATATTCTTCTATTATTATTATTATTATTATTATTATTATTATACTTGAGTTATTCAACTGTCTTTATCTCAACCCATGAATTTTCTCACTTTTAATCTTCCGATTCTCTCCCCCATCCCACCGGGGGGTGGGGGGGCAGTGAGCAAGCGGCTGAGTGGTGCTCAGTTGCCGGCTGAGGTTAAACCACAACAATATGGTACAAAATTTCCTCCCTAAAGCTAGCAGTTACGGTTTAAAGTCAACTGCAGAATATAATAAAAGCCTTAAAATCACAGGGAATTTTTCAAATTATTATGCTGACTTTGGAAAAAATACCTTGTGCACATAATTACTTGCAGTTTGAATACCTGGAGTTCATGTAGCTTTTAAAAAAATTCCCATCTATTCATTTCGCTCATATCACTATTAATACTCAACATCATGATAACATTCCTTTCTTAGTTCTCTGACCTGACCTCTACTTTGAGGAAAACTTTTAAGCCCATATTGCTACTAACATAAGGAGTTCTGTCCTTCCTTTGAAATTTGTCTTAAACTCTACATATTGAAAAATGGACTAATAATAATCTAGCATAAGAATTCTTACATGATTCCAACCATTACTTTCAAAAGAAAATTGTATGCCTGACTGATTTCAGTATGAGGCTTTTTACTTTCAATACTTCCACCCAGAAACTTGTCCTTATTTGACTACTTGCCCTAACTGTTAATTGTTTACAGTTCAGCTGCACTGAATGCATCCCTCCCTGTACGTTCCCATCCCAGCACTGAGAAAAGCCACAGCAAAATCTTTGTAGACCTTACAGACGTTTCACAGTTATTCAAATGATGCAAAGGTAGTTATTTAGATTAGTCAGGAGACAACTTGCTAGCTATATACATAGAGATTTCTATCTGTCTGTATAAATGCAAGGGATTTATTTGTTCCAAAAGCTTGCAAACCTTGATTACCCTGACTCTGCTATAGAGGCTGGACACATGTGAGGATTTGTAGTCAATCTCTACTGAACACGAAGCTAACTAAGGCAGCTTAGACAAGATCCTTTATTTGATGGCAGAGAACTCATCTTGGACGCAGTACAATGTGTACAATCTCGAATCACTATAGCGATTTTATCACCCTACTCTTTTCATCATCTACACATTATAATTGCAGCCAGGCTATAACCCCCATACTCCTATGCTGCAGTGTCCCATCAATTTACAGTACCCAGAGCCAGCGCCACTGTCAGATCTCTCGCTCATCTCTGTTCTCCTCAAACAAACCTGTGGAAATCATCCATCTAAATCCTCCCTGATCGCCTTGCCGTGATCTTGCTTCCAGAGCTGTTCAAACATACGGCCAGCAATCAGGCCGTATCTAACCTCACATTTACCAGAAATGTTTAGAACAGCTCAGTGTCCCCTCTTTGTTTGTAATTTCAATTTATACATGTGTCGTTCCCTTGAGACATTATTACCCCGCTGAAGTGGAAAATCATATCTGTATACGTTAGAAAAATAACACTGCTACAGAAAATGTGAAAACTATTCCATGATAAATCCTCCATGCTGCTTGCAAGGAATACCACAACTCATAAAAGGGACAAAGTTCATATAAATGCAAATCCTGTAAACTTCGTAAGCCAAGGTTGCTCATATGTCAAATCATAGGAAAAAGGTGCAAGAATGACTCTGTATTCTTGGCTGTTATTTCAAAACCAGGTCTGTTGAGCTATATGCTTCTTGGCAGAGTTCAGCTTCCACAATGGCTAGAAAACCAAAAAGTTTCATGAAGTCAGACAGGCACCTACTGAATCTGATTCTTGGGAAAAAAAAAAAATCTTTGCCTGTGCAAAGGTAAAGCATTGTTACACCTCATTGTCCTATTTCCAAACAAAATGGAAATATATTACCTTGAAGCAAGAAATTATCTATAATATGATAAGGGAGATTATCAGATTTCAGGTGCTTGCATTAGGAACCAATGTTTCATGAACTGAACAGATATAGAATACTTTAAAGCATTTCTGAGACATTTTTGCTTTATAATCTAGATACTTGAAACCACATTTAAGAAAAATACTTTGTACAAAAGCAAATTGATGGTTTGGTGACTTGTAGAAGCTGCAGCCCTTGTTCTAGTTGACCTCCACTTATACATTTGCCAGTCAGTGAGAACTGTGTAACAAAATTTGTAGAGAAAACCACGGTGCTAACAGGCTGGAGTAATTAGAGACTGAAACCAAGTTAGGCAGGATGCTTATGCTCTCACTATTCTAGCTCAAGGAGTATTCACATAGGATCTCTAACAGAGAATAAATGCACATATGGAAGAACTGTTGCTCTACTTCCTGGTGAATGAATGCATGAAATACTGAAGCATGGATTACATATACAAGGAAAGCTTCTGAGAGAGCACAAACTTCAAAGGAATACAGCAGAAATGATAAAGTTTATTTGTTACAGTAAAAGTCAACACTGCGTGCAGGATAGCTTAAAGCCGCTACTTATTTCCCGATTTTATTTGGACACGCTACTACTGGCTAAAGATAATGTGAATATAAAGCCTGATTCTGGACATAGGATTTAAAGACCTGATTAGACGAGAGCTAAAAAATATTTCTAGGAGGAAAAGAATTCTGTTACTTTTGCTGAAATGTGTATAAATACACATACATATACAAATATAGTATATATAAAAGCATACATATATAGTATAAATATATATACTTGTATTTATATATATCTATGTGTATGCAGCCTGTAAAATTGTCAAAAACATTCAGACTTTTTTTTGTATTATATATATATGAATATATATATGCTTATGTATATATAATGAAAAGCTAGTCCTGATAAGCAGTTTTGTTTACTATTTTATGCCGACTACTAGGCTAACTTCAATTACAGTTCAAGCATTAATACAACCGTAAAATATATAGCAGCAAACACAGTAAAGGTGATTTTAGGTACAACCAATTTAAGTACTCTGATTTATCCTAAAAACACTGCACTCATCGTCCCACCAACATGGCAATTTGTTTGTGATGTATTTGTGGACTCCTCATTAGACATTTCTGAGTTTGTGAAAATGTGGGATAGAGAAAAGCTGGTGTAAGAGATCTGCAAAGCCTACTTGGAACTCGTGAGCGAAGATCAGAATAATTCTTTTCACACTGCAATTTCCATTTCCTCTTACTGCTTATAGGTTCTGGTTGCTAAGAGCATATAAATTAACTCTGCATTTCCTATCTTAATACAGGTGGAAATTGCCAAGCTAACCTTATCTGGTTTACAAGTTTTAATATTCATATTTCCAGTGTAATATGACAACTTTTATGTATTTTCAAGTTGCATATTGTATTTTATATCTTATCTGCATGTGCGATACAGCTTCATTTTATCTTTCATACTGAAGCAATACAAACTTGTCTTCCTCATATATGTGGATACTCAAGGAAATAGAGGCAAGATAGCTTTACGTGCCAGTAGTGTTATTAAATCCTGCTATTTTACCCAGAGCAGACGTTCAGAATGCAAGGATCTCAAGTGTCAGATTTTGTTTCTTTTTCAAAAAAACGTATTTTGTCTTCCTCAAATTGTAAAATAAGATATATGCTGCTAAAGGTTTCAAACACTAAGAGCTAAAGAGTTACAGGTACCCAATATGAGACGAACCCTCGCGTTCCTCATAACTTGTTGTGATATCTCTAATCACACTATGTATGCCTTAATTGGATTCAGCCAAATCACTCCAGCTTTCTGTGTTCTGAAAACCTGAACAAATGGATTAGCATGCTGAAATCTGCACCTCAAAAAAAGATACAGGAAGTATTTTTATTTCCTTTTGTTTAGCCCAATGAGGGAATTAAAATGGTATTTGGAAACGAGAATTACAGCAGGATCCCAGACAGTTAACTCCAAGAACACACAGTCTCAAAGGAATATTCCAGGCAAACAAGAAGTTATAAAATAAAGCTACTCCCTTTAGCTACATAGGAAGAACATATGCAACGCACTCTGCATCAACTCTAGTTCTATCAAAATTACTTCTATGTCACAACTTTCTGCATATACTCTAATTTAAATGTGTTAAAACCAAACAAAAAAAAATGCCACTGATTTTTGTGCCCTATTGAAAACTTCTCATAAAAAATTAATATCTAGACTTTTCATCATACAATTTATATAACTAATAATACCTTGAAATTTGGTGTGAGAATAAAAGCTTGGGTGAAATCCTAGGCTTAGTAATGCTGATTTTCAATTTCACGCTAAGTCAGCAAACCAGAAACCAAAAAAAAGTTTACTCTAACTAAACCAAAGAAATAAAACTGGCACCTCTACCGCAATGCTTTGGCTAGCACGTGAGATACTCTAAGCATCATATCAGATCAACCAGTTACGGGTAACTGCATCTTC
>NW_008825610.1:514702-519959 GCF_000699105.1 Pygoscelis adeliae
TGCTGGGAATCCTACACAGCTGAGTGCAAGCTGCGCTATGAGGAGCTGCCTAAGGGGAAAAAAGTTTTAGGCATACATATGTATTTCAAGTCAAGATGCAGTCATAACTTCTGCATCTTATTTGGCAGAGTTAATGCTGATTATCAAATAACAGCTCTTTAACTGCCGGCTGGAGGGAAGTGCAGACCGATTTGGAATAAAGTAATTGACACAGATCTAAAAACATTGCTTTGCCATGCGCAAGAGAGATGATGTTTGCTTATTTTTCTACACAGACTGAAGGACAGCTTGGATGAGTGATCCTTAAATGAATAAACAAAAGGGGGGGTGGGGGGTGTCTGGATTGAATTGCACCATAATTTCCTTTAAAAACTTGCTGTGGACATAGAGCTAAGCTACACTGTGTTGTGACAATGCGTGTCAGCAGGACAGACACTAGACACATGCAGTCGAAGTATAAATGCATAGGACTAGTCCTTAATGTTGAAGCTGGGGAAAAGCACAAGCAAGAACTAATTTCTGGTTCCATAGCATCATCTACTTAACCCTTTGGAACTATAATTGCTTTGCAGCATCAACAGTGGACTCCCTCAAGCCATGCTCAAGACTTCTTCAGTAGTTCACAAAGTAATTATGTTCTCAATTTAGAAAAATGTACGGTAGCAGTTTGGTATAATCTCTATTTTAGGACTAAACCATGTTCAGTGCACATTTGCACATCGTATAGCTCATTCAGCGTTCAAGAGCCATATTGTACGGAGGAAAAATAGCTAATTTATTCAGTCCTTTTAGAATTAGATTTCATATTGAAAACTTCTGACAAGCACTAAACACCTCCAGCTCCCATAGGCTTCAATGATGCCTGAAATGTGGAAGGACTGAAATCATCTTTATAACCTAACAGGCACAGATTAAGATCCTCATATTTGAACTTTTTCATGCAGATAAATTACAAGGCTCTGTATGAACTAAGGCTCATAAAAGGAAAACCTTCAAAATTAGTGTTTATTCAACACGAAAAATAAACGTTCTATCTACCTTGAGCAGATGAATAAATCTACTTAAGTCAATAAGCACTAATGAAATGAATGGAACTAGCATTGATTTCAGGGCAGCCAGGACTTCACCCAATGTATTTACTCTGAACAAAACCGTATAAACACATTAATTGACTGAAAGGTTGGGGATTTAGAAAGATACAATATAAATTCCACTGATATTTTTTTAAACCAATACTTTTGACTCAAGCCTTATTGTTATTTGAACTAATTTTCTCTTTAAGTTCTATATTCTGAATCAAATCAATAAACTATTATTACCAAGTTTATTTTTATGAAAATCAAACTATACTTTATTCAATAAAAACATAGGGGCTTTCAGTTTATTCACAGCACATGAGCAGCCACGAATACTGGGCAGCTGTGGAACTCTGTTGCATTCAACATACTTTGTGTTTCCATTTTAATAATTATTCTAAAGCGATATTTTCTAATCTGATTTTTTTAAACTATTTAATACTTATCAATAAACATGTTAACTCAGAGAATTATTTGTAAATTATATGAAATCTAGGCTTAGGAAAAGAGAAAGATCCAGAATTACCACTTCTAAAAACAGTGAAAAAATGTGATTAAGTGCAGCACGAATAGCAGTGGCAGGCTTCTTCCTAACTCGAGACTTTATACAAAATGGACATTGTAAGTTTTGAGACAATGCAAGTCAATCTCACATCCAAGAACTGTAACAAGAAAAGTAAAAAATACATTAATCATTGATACATAAGGAAGACTTAACTACTTAAGCTGAAACGTAAATATAAAGTACCCATCTTCAAATGGATTAAAATTATCTCAGTGTATAGGGAAAGTTTTCAATAGAAAACTTTGGCTAAAGTATGTTGTAAGTTCTAATGTCAGCCATATATGTACACATCTAATACTTAAGAATTAATAATATTTATTTTTAAATTTATTTATTGATATAAAGGATCTGGGAAGACCTCAGGAAATGATTCTCAGTCATTTTTAGCCATGGTGCCAATGTGATCAACAATATTCAAAGTCCATTTTGTAAGCTCACATATGTATCAGGGACCAGAGAGACTCTACTCTAAGACATCTCTGTACAAAAGTCTCCTTTACTTTTGTTCATATACTTTAGACACCAGGAATTTCCTATGAGCACACTGGAAGAATTATAGGAGTTCACACCAGTTTTAAAATGATAAAAACTTCTCATCAGTAGAAAAAGATCCAACATTTCATCACTTCTGCTAGGCAACTGTTAAGCATCACAGCCCAAATGGGACAGAGAAGCATTTTCTTTCAGTTCTCACTGTCTGTGATGGGTTTCATTCCTCAAAAGATTGCAGTGGAACATCAACGTTTTTATTAGAGGTACTTTTATTATTTCAATTCAAAAAGTAGAGAATTTTCAATTTGAATTTTCTTTCATTTCAGTTCAATTTGAATTTTCAATTCAAAAAGTAGTTTCTTCATAAGAAAAAAATAACAAAACCCACTTATGTTCTTCTTGCTTGCAACAGGTATGATGGTACAAAGGTATAAAGGCGAATACACGCGTTGGTGTCAATAAATGCTAATTCATTATCAAGTAAGCATGTCCCATAGGATCTAAATAAAATAAATGGAAAAAAAAAATCTACCTTATAAACCGTATGGGGACCATGATTCCTTTATAATGAATGACTGGATTATTTTATACATGACACTAGAAAAAATGACTGCAGTACTCACGGTCAGCGCAGATAGAAATTCACAGACGTCTTTGTAAGGTTCACTATATTGGTTAGTTTTAGATACGAAAACATATTCCAGCTATATGAGAAATGATTACTAATTCAGCTAGAGTCAGCAAAATGAATGTGTTGCACAACCAAGCTGCACTCTATGGGAACTGGAAAGACATGCGAGGCGTTCTGCTTTGTTAAAAGCCCCATGTGGCACTGTATCCACGCAGGCTGATCCCATTTGATTGCGAGCTATAAAAATACTACTTGTAGTCTACTGGACTGGATTTCAGGAAACGTTCTTAAATAAATTATTGCATGAAAGATATTGCAGACAATTAAAATCGCTACTCTATGTCCCTTTAAAGTCTGCAGTATAACTTTGAGATTTTTAATCTCCTTTTATTTTTTTAATAATAAAAAATATACATTTGCCTGGTACACTTAAGTTTAAATAATTCTCCTAGCAATGAGGGTTGGAAGGAATTCAGAAGATTGCAAAATAACTATTAAAAGAATTCATGAGCATATTACTTAATCAAGGTACATGCATGACAATTAAAGGCATTTCTACTAAGGTAGTTCATGCTTTCTAGAATCATGGAAAAGGGCAATCAATTCTTCTCAATTTTATGAAAGACTTTTACCCTTCCACTTTATTAAATGATTAATTATGAAATCCAGATTATTAAATGTTACCAAAATACGACGATATTTGTACTTAATATTCAAAGCCATGTGCTTCAGCTGTACCCTAGCTATGGGTAGCAGCACTGTGAAGAGATTAGGCAGAGCGTGAGGAAGGGAATATTATTGTACCATCATACAGGTCAAATAGGAGAGTTTATTACTGAAATTACCAGCACTGTTGCAACCGATCTGCTATCGTTGACAGACGATACGAGTTTGACGGAGATACAATGGTTACTGCACCTGAACTACTGAAATTCTAGTACAGAAAAAGAAAAGCATGAAGGCAAGGAGCAGCTACTGAGTATGAATCAGGATTTCTGAATGACTCCATCTGACGCTTCTACTCCCCTCTCCCTGCAAAAGTGTGGTGTAAGAATAAGGTGAACATGAGAAAGAACCGAGTTAAATGCTTCTGTGGGAGCCTGGAAAGAAAACATACAGATTAATACAATGATTTTACTTATTGAATAGTTTCAGCATAATTACAGCTATATTACGACTGTCATAGTGAGGCATCAACAGTGCCATCATAATGCCTACATAAAAGGTGACTCATCAGAGCCCTGAAATTCAAGTGAAACACTTACTGTCACTTAAAATGGTTTAGAAAATGAAAGTCAATTTATGCAGCCTAACAGACTAAATTACTATGCCATTTTAATTATTTTTCATTCAGACAGGTTTTTCTTGGCACATAGAACCAGTGCAACAAGGAGGAGTTTCTTTTGAAAACCATGTAGCAAGATGTTACCAATTAAGGATGTGAGAGTAAAAACAGAAGAGGAAAAAAAAAAGAAAGAAAGCAGAAATGTCATCTAAGATGCTAAATATTAAAGCTCAGATTTACAGAAAGGGGAACAAGGGAAAGAATTAGGAGAGCCTGCAGGCCTTTAAATTTATATATAGTCACACATAGGAAACGTGCCTGATTGATAGAGAATTATGCAACTATTATTCCTAAGGCTGTAAGTAAGCAAATTTATAAGCCATTCAAAAAAGCACATAATATTGCAACAGTTATTCAGTATTCCAAAAGCATAAAATCTGGGCAAAAAAAATCCATAACACATTTTTTATATAATGCAGAACTTCATATGCGTCATGTCTGTGAACAGCCAGTGATCTGAGAGAGTAATACAGCGACTTCCAACTCACTGGGACATGACTTTTCCCGTGGCCGACCTCCAGCTCAACAACAGATGAGCCCCGGCACCACTTCCCTCCTCCCTGCACCTCACTCCACTCTGGGAAAGCAACGGTACCCATTCTGGAGATTTTGTCTTGTTTGTCCTCATACAGGCTGACAGTATTTTCAGCAATGGAACTCTATGCATTTGTGTTATATAGCAGAAAAGCACAGGGAGATAGTCTTACAACTGACCAAAAAAAAAAAAAAAAACCACACCAAAATGGCTTTTTTAACCAAAAAGGTAAACTTTAACAATCGTGTGCAGAGTCAATTACAAACTTTCTTTATTGTTGGATAACGTATATCTTCAAAACTTTTTGTTAAATACAGGAAATTCATCTTCCTGGACCTAGAGTAGGTGGGATTGGCTAATATAGCTAGAAAGAGATTCCATCTTAAATGCATACATTTAGATATTGTTTCAATTTTGATACAGCCTAATATGTCCTGGTTTCGGCTGGGATAGAGTTCATTTTCTTCCTAGCACCTGGCACAGGGCTGTGTTTTGGATTTAGGATGAGAACAATGTTGATAACACACCGATGTTTTAGTTGTTGCTGAGCAGTGCTTACACTAGGCAAGGGCTTTTCAGCTTCCCATGCCACACCGACTGAGCAGGCTGGAGG
>NW_008825610.1:520193-522381 GCF_000699105.1 Pygoscelis adeliae
GTTCCCCCCGTGTCGTCTCCCCCCCTCCCCCCCGGGGGGGGGGGGGGGGAGTGAGCAAGCGGCTGGGTAGTGCTGAGTCGCCGACCAAAGTTAAACCATGACATAATAATAAGCTAGAGAACTGTAGTATGTTTTTGTGCATTGCATTTTGACAGCACAAAAAGCATTATGAGAAAACCTATGAAAACCCATGAGCTTTGGACAAACACATACATGCTTTACTGGCTCTCCAGCATCATGTTTAAATATCAATGAAAACACTGTTTCACCAAAAGAGAAAGTTCTTTCAGTTCCTTCTTTCACTTTTTAAAAAAGGTATAATCTATAAAATTCAATCTATAAAGTTATACTGCTTAAGTATAGACATAATATAGCCAAATGTTCCAATAAACAACATAAAAATGGGCCATTTCCTTTGAGTGAAATTCTGAAAAAAATATTAAATTTCAGAGTAATTTACTCTGATTTCAATAGAAATTTCAATTTTCCAATCAGTTCTCAAAAACATATTTCTGTAGCATTATCATACACTAGAGCTTATTTTCTTTCACAAAACCTAAAACTTTTGGTCCAAAGTTATAATCTTCAATAAATGCACTTAATATGCTTAATGGTTTGTCAAGGTCAGCAACAAACTACCTCCTCAGATGCTTTTTGGAATTATTCCTCACCATCCATGTATTATGAAAAAATACAAGGGAAAATAAATAGCTGAAAATTGTGATACATATTGAATAATTGAGAAGCTACTGACCATCAAGTTGCTTATTTCAGAAACATTGAGGTAAATTGTACTGAAATTCAGTATCTGCTAGAAGTAGCAGATATATGAGACAAATACTGGCGACCAATCTCCTGGCCACAGCAAAGATTTTCAATGGGAAGTTTAATATTAAAGTAATTTACTAAGAGCTCAGTCCTTGTGAGTGGTTCACTCCTAGAACTGTTGATGGAAGGCAGACATACACTCTCTTCCGCTTGGATGGGAACGAAGCATGAAACTACATCCATGTATGAACGTCAGCAATAGACCAAGTATTCTTTGTTTGGGGTAGTAAGGTACCTTCAGATAGAGGGGTTTTTGAAATATTAAACTTGTTAGATTTTCGTTCCAGTTACATTATTAATAATGTAGGAATGTCACCTACATCGTAGCTGCTTCAAGCAAAGCATCCTTCCAAGCAACATCCCAGGATCGGATTGCGCTAGCCTACTCTAAAAATAAAGTCACCTGTCATGTGGCGTTGCACCAGCTATGAGTAATCTGTGTTCTTCCATCTCCAGCTTTCAACTAACATGGCAGTTTTGAATACAAGCCTTTTCCTGAACAGAAAATAAAATACATATTAAGTCAGAATAAGCCCAGCAAAACCGCTTGCATTACATTAAGGGTTGCTGTACACCGACACCAAAACGTATTTCCATGTGGCTGCTCCTACCCGCTTCTATTGTAACATACAGTGAAGAGATTTTTTTTTTATGTTATGTAACAAATACCCAAAATACAGCATTCACATACTCACTTGTATTGTAAAAGCACAAAAAGCTTCAAGCAGTAAATAGCACAGAGCTGTTAATTAGTTTTCAAGGGTTAGATTCTGCTGCCGTAAAATGGGACAGAAACTGGAAAGAAGAAAAGGCAGAATTAAGGGTCTGAACAAAAAAATTTAGTCTCCAGATCTCATGCTCTGCATCTTGCACTCAAACATTCATCTAAAAGGAAGTACACGGTGACAAAATGCAATCATTTTGACTGAAGAAAATAAAGGCATAACAGAAAAACTGGCATTTTACAGATGGTAATAATAATAGATATCATAGATCAAGGACAGGAAAGAAACAAAGTATTTTTGAAAGTACACATATACTCAACTTCCAGGACAAAAACACTGTTTGACAGTAAGGGCCAGGGAAATTTTTTTCTCTGGTTGTGAATTAGATCTTTCTTGTGCTTTTACAGGTTATGGGACTCTTTGAGGACTTTATTAGTTGAAGCTGGAATTAATTCCTTTGGTCTTTTTCTTTTCCTACATAAGCAGAGGAGATATCTCTGAATACGTACTGAGAGGCGGACAGATTACTAAAGACTGTTTTTTAAATGGGAATTGCTGATTTATGCCCCTAGAACTCATCTCTGAAAATCACCTTCAGTCCAAAGAATATTTTCTGGAACTCCACAAAGTATCTG
>NW_008825610.1:522415-565171 GCF_000699105.1 Pygoscelis adeliae
TTGCTGAATAAAGTGTTTTTCTCCTTTTTCCTTAATCACTCATAGAAACAGGAACAAACCCACACACCCCCCTTCGAGTGAACGATCAAGTTCACCAGCACAGCGGTCGCTTTTGGTTAGCTAAGACTTCAAAAGTAGCATGAATTGTTGTCTTCTGTCATCGATGAGGAAAAACCCACGCCATCCTTTACAAATCCACATGTACAAATATAACGCACCAATAAACAAACTTGTCGATGCAAAAAATCCTTGGTGTCTGTGAGATTTATTCACATCTTCACCCTAGCTGAAAAAAAGGCAAACAGACAACTTCCTACTGGAGCATATTTAAGAGAAATTATGAACTCAGAAATCATTTTCAAAACTGACATAAAGAGAGAACTGACCTAAGGCATGCTGTCTCCAACTTGCATCAAAAAAACCACATCGGCTGCCATGAGCAGCTTGAACTGGCACAATTTACACCTTTGTGGCTGGTAATTCAAGCTAACGCTGACTGTGGCAGCATTGCAAGGGCTGTCTCTAAGAAAGGATGAGTTACGTGTTTATCATGTCAGCTATTATACCCAAACTTGTCTTTTCAGAAAAGAAATAACTTCATGACAGTCAATGGCTAGCCTATCTGGAATACAGGTTTTGTATGATCCTCACAAAAATGAGAAGTGAAAAAATAAAAATTCAATATTCAAATGCCACAAATATCGGTTTCCTGCAAATCTATGAAGAAGTGTATTCTAGTTTTCTTTTGCACATATTATAAATGATTTATAGAGACAGAAATTACATAATGTGAGAGAAAACAAGTCAGAGCTGCACCTATTTCCTTCTCTTTGATTTCAGCTGACCGCTTGTCTTTTGAAAAGCAACAGCAACCACTAACTATCTGTGCAAGAAAACACAGCGTTTCAAAAGCATAAAGGACTTTTGCAAATTTGTAAGCTGTAAGTCTCCTTTAAGTTATACAAACAAAAAAAGAAACATAGCTTTTAGTAATCTAAAGCATTTCCCCTTTAGTTTGAAGGCAACAAGGCAAAACAAAAAAGGTCAAAAAAAACATTTCAGAATCTGGAATCAAAGCCATAAGCTGTTACAGCCAGGGTCAGAGAAGATGGGCAGATACGTTAACCCAGGGAATCTATGATGACAAGGGGAGAATTATCAAAAGGATTATTGTGTGTCTCGCCTCTGAAACTAAGTCTGAAATGGGCTGTTTTTACATGGAAAGACTCCACTCGAGGATATGATATACATTACCCCAGAAGGCCTGAAGGTACCTTGGAAAATTAGAAAGGCTCAAGTGTCAGCATTTCTATGTTGCAGCATTATCGGTTGCAATGAGGAAACAGAAGCCTTCTGTAATTTAATAACCAGCTGTCTAGCACATAAACTAAAGAGTTAACAAAACAATAAATAGCAAAGGTGTGTTAAAGAAACGTTTCATAAGAAGCTTAAGGACAGTGGATAAATCACTGGCATTTTATCTCTGCTACCACAAATCAAGAATCGAAGGACCTGTCCTTATCAGGTTGAAAAAACGTATCCTGGAACTATCACACATAAACCAGCAAAATTTTGGCAGGATTAACACTCTATTAAGAGAAAACAAGTAGACTGAAATGCTGCAGGTAAAGGATAGGTTTTTTGTTTTGTTTTTTTAATGTTTTACCTCTTACCTTTTACCTTTTCATTTCTGCTTCTCATCTACTCTGGGCTATTATTTATGACAAAACGGGTGACTCTCTCAGTGAAAGCCAAATTCAACTACTAACTTGAATGAAATTTATATCCAGAATGAACTCAATCTTATACTCAATACTTACAAACTATCTGGATCACTTCCAGCACAATCTGCTGAAATTCCTGAGTAAGCTAGCTGATCTATTTTCCATTACCTTCTGAAATAATAAATAAGTTTGTAAATATTTTTGTAGTATGTTTAGCAAACAAACAAAAAACAACAACAAAAAAATCCAAGAAAAAACCCAAAATCATTTAAACCGCCAGGAGAGAAAATTTGAGAACATGGATTCACAATTCTTTAGGCCTGTCACGTCAACCATCATCAGCTCATAAACTGACCGCTGCTTGGCACAATTGATTAAAGGGGTTTATACATTCAGATTATTATTATTTATTACAAAGTGCAGATTAATAAGAAACTAAAGCATCCCAAATGATGCAAAACATCCCTCTGCCTCATCCCTCACCTTCTGGTTACCTGCCACTAGTTTATCTGTGTGCCCCCCACACAGAGGATTTGCTTCCGAGTTGGAACTAAGATTTGTAAGAGAAAAAGGGCATGAGATTCCTCTAACCAACACCTACCATGTACATGTCTACATCTAAACTAGTCTACTAAGCTTTCTCTGTTGTCAATGGAGAGACCTAGGAGCAGGTATGCAATAATTCATCTAAACTTCCAGACAGAGATAAGATAAAATGTTCTAGATGGAGAAGAGATAAAATGAGGCACATTAAAACTATAGTCTTCACACATTCAGCATACTTCAGTTACCTCTCCTAGTCCCTTCTTCTTCCCCCTTCCCCAAAATTTGAGGTAGTCTAACACTGAACTTCTCAAAGTTATCTATTTACAGGCAGTTTGTCACAATACGTCCTAGACAGATAGATCCAGAAAAACACCTCCTACGAAGTAAACCGTTAAGGTCCAAAGGAAAATGAGAGTTTTCTCGAAATGTAGGTCTCTGCTGACTAGCATCCAAATTCCCTTCTCTCGGAATCATGGAAATAAATCATCATTTTACATCTCCTTAAACTACAAAGCTACGTTTACACATGGTGGCTTATAAATGCGCTCTCCCAAAGTGGAAGTGGCTTATGCACCTCGGTGTCCAGCAGTCACCACGCTCAGTGACCAGAAAGCCAAATTATTACCATGTGTCTATGGCGCTATCCCAACACTGCTTAAATAGTCCCATTTCTTCGGGGTTCTTGGATCTTGAAGGTCATGCTACACAGCATATTTATTCTGACAAAATTTTAGAAATCTGATATGAAGAGGCAGTGAACAGCAAGCTTTATAGTGATTGAATTTCACTGTTTTAAAGTTACTCCAGATTAAAATTGATTGTATCCTATAATATCTAGGGACACACTGTATGAAACTGCATTTTTTTTCCTTCCCACTCACCTACACAAGCACATTTTTAAAACAAATCTGTATTTTTTTCTGACATAATAAAGTAAACATTTCATTCCCTGAATACCTTAGAGTTTAAAAAAAAAAAAAATCATCCTTTTACAAAGTTGCTAAAGATCAATGAAATGCAACCTTTATGATAGGTCAGTAAACCTCACATCAGTAAACATAAACATGCCTTTGCCTCTAGTGAATATATTCCACTTTAAGAGCTGTGTCCATCCCATCTACAAATACAATTTCGTGTAAGCAGTCACATTTTATTTTCTCACTTTAAAAACGGCCATAGATCAGCTCTAATGTTTATGCTTTGATTTGCTTGAATAAAAGGCTATTTGAAAATTTTGGTTGGTGTAAATAAAAAAGTTGGACAGAAACATTTCCTGCAATTCTGAAATAAAAAACAAAATCATATTAGAGTTGGATATCTGATGCACCAAATTATGACGACTGGAAACCCATTAAATAAGAAAAACCTCTTACACTGCATTTTCCTTTAAACACGATTAATTTCTATTCTACACACTTGGTTAAAATTAATCACAAGTTGCAGCTGCAATTAGTTTGCACTTCACTATCCGTATCACTGATTGTATCTGGAGAGGTGTCGGGAATAATAGCACTCGTCTGGCTTTTTCACTACCCAGTAGTTGTTCACTACAGAGGCAGGACTCATGAAGAGTCGCTACCATTCCTTTCGTGTTTGCAGATAAGTGGCTCTCCTAGCCCTCAAATTACCCGCTATGTGATTTTACTGTATTAGCTTAAGCGTTCTTGTAACAATCTACAGCTGTATTCCAAACATAATACCATCTTGAGAGAATTACAAGGCATGTTTTCAAACAATAAATTAAGTGTACCGCACACAGCACAACCCGATACAACAGGGGGGCATGTGCAGTAAGGTGAAAAAGTTGATGGTTCCAAGTAGAGATTTTTCTGCACAACAGAAACGGGACAGTTCAACAGTTTGTATAATATGTTGACAGTCCTTGAAAATTACTAGACCACTCCAGAAAACCATAAAAACAGCTATTGTTGTGGTATTTCTTCCCCATTAAGACTTAGGAAATATTCCCAGAGCTGTGACTCCAGGATTTTAGACTGTTTAAGACAGCCAAGATTATAAAAAGGATGTGAAGTACTTCATTGCCACTTAAGATATAAAGCCGGAGGTGGAGAGCTGCGCTGCTATTTCAGAAACCTGGGACAGACCAAGAAAGCGTCCATGAACAGACAAGCGCTTAAAATGTTGAAGCATTTTGCCAGGTATGCTCGTAGACTCAGAAGTTGCACAAATTTGCTGGTTCTGACTCACCTCTTGCAGAGACCAGCCAATGCTGCGAAGCTGTATAGAATCATAGAATCATAGAATCATTAAGATTGGAAGAGACCTCCAAGATCATCGAGTCCAACCGTCAACCCAACACCACCGTGCCCACTAAACCACGTCCCTAAGCGCCTCAGCTACACATCTTTTAAATACTTCCAGGGATGGGGACTCAACCACTTCCCTGGGCAGCCTGTTCCAATGTTTAACTACTCTTTCAGTAAAGAAATTTTTCCTCACGTCCAATCTAAACCTCCCCTGGCGCAACTTGAGGCCATTTCCTCTCGTCCTTTCGCCAGTTACTTGGGAGAAGAGACCGACACCCACCTCGCTACAGCCTCCTTTCAGGTAGTTGTAGAGAGCGATGAGGTCTCCCCTCAGCCTCCTCTTCTCCAGGCTAAACAACCCCAGCTCCCTCAGCCGCTCCTCATCAGACTTGTTCTCCAGAACAAGTATAATGCGTGTGAAGTATGGAACAGCTCAGTGACATACACAGACAAGGCCAGAAACAGCCATTTCACCTATTTTGGTAAAAACTTGCCTCCTCAAGAGAAGTGGGTAAAGTCGCCCTTACATTGTTTCAAGCAGCACTTGAAAGCCATACAAAGGGATCAGTGAAGTGCAAAGACAACGAGAGCAGCCTTGCGTTCATAACTGAGGCGAGAACACGAGCAGCACTAACACATCGGTGGTTAAGGCAATAGTCTGTTGTTAATTACTCGGCCTGGTGGTCTGTACTGATTTGTAAAGCAAAAAGGGCCAGATGAACTTGATCTGACTTTGTGATTCTTGGAAAAAGAGGTTTGAGTGTGTATGCACGTGTACCTTTGTAATGAAACAGAGCATCCAGCACAACCCCAGCATATCCTTAGATAATCCAGAATTTAAAAAAAAAAAAGATCTATTCTACATGGAAAACATTAAAAACCTTTCCAAACATTTTTTTCTTAAAAAGAACCACCACTTCATCCTAAGAAAAAAGAAACTTGAAAGACGTGAAATAACGAGAAAATTCATTACAAAATGTGAAAGCCCTTTACTTGTAATTCCTAAAAGATTAGAACTTTTGCACTGCCCCGCTTCAGCGTGTGCTGTATCTAGCACTTCAGTTAGGCAGGGCGTTTAGGGTTGAAAACCTAAGACTGCCGTGAGAAACAGGTAATCATTTTGGTATTATCCTTAATTTTCCCAACAATCATTGCCAGAAAAAGAAATGCAAGTAATGGCTTTTTTTTATTCTCATTACAAACTCTGTCTTTCTGAAGCAATATCAGAATGTTAATGACTCATATATTCTGTGAACGAGCATAATGAACACTACCATTCTGACACTTTCAATGTTCTGTAATTTGATTTGTTGGCAATTCCTATTCTCTCCTGTTTACAACCTGCAGGAAAGAGGTGAAATATCTAGCCAGTCAACACAGAGAATATTTATAAGACTCAACTTTATGGATTCATTTTAACTCTCCAGTAAAGTGGAGAGCTTTACCTTATTATACATCTTGAAAAACCAATATGCACATACCCAAGCAATAGCAATTTTTCCGAGAGCAGCCATATTATGAGTTTAAATAGCTTCAGGGGAGAACTTAGCCATATGTTTAGCAAGTCTCCCAAAAGTTTAAATTCTTCTGCTTAATAAAGTAGATACACAAATGCTAATGCCCCTTTCTCAGTACAGAGCTAAGATGAATTTTTTAAATTTGCGGTTTCTAGCGGCTGTCTCAAGGACACGAGGAGAAAGCAAGGCGATGCTCCCAGGCTGTGGAATGACCACCTGATATGGGAAGGGTGCCCAGCAGTCAGTCGTACGGCAGAGGGACCAGTCCGTCTCCTCATTTCCAAACTGTTACAGTGTGCCATCACCCACGCTCCCCCTTGTCAGTGTGGTTCCACTGCCAGGATGACCCCGCTGCCCCCCAGATAAGGACTAACAGCTACTCCTTCCATGGTAAATGATGCTCCCTATGTAAATCATACCTGACACCTGCTTGGTTACAATAGCTGGAACTTGTCTCTTCCATCAGTTATCCCAGCTGTGCCCAACATGACCCTTTGCACTGCCAGAAAATGAGGGAGGCCTTTGTTAAAGGTTCCCCGAATTAGAATCATTAATAAGGTTTTGTGAAAATAACACTTTAGGGTTCTTAATTCACTTTTTTTAGTGGATTATACAGAACAGCTTCCAATTTTATAACAAATACACCCAGCGTATCTCCATATGTTTATTGTCTAAGCTTTCAGCAGATAAACAGACACATATCACACCTCTAGTTTAGGAAGTTTATAGTCACCATGTGCGACACCATTATTATCTTAGTACTACTGCTCATGCAACATGCTGCATGGACAGCAGTAAAGACAGAGCCCACTAGTCTCTCCACCGAGCAGAAAGCAGCACCATGAGGTTTCCTCAACATCTCTCTTCATTCTGAACTGGAAAAAATAAGAAATAGAAATTGCTGGGGAGGGTGGTTTAGTCTCTCTCCTCCAGTGTTCTCTGTTGCAAATGCTGATTTGTGCCTAATTTGATATTTACTCCTCTCTACTGGTTTACAGTGATATCCGCCTATCTACATCTCGCCTACGCGGGGATGGAAATAAATCTTTATTGAAAAGCTTGTTTTCCTTCATCTGTATTCAGACCTCTACAAACAGTCATCTTTGACATTTCAGATTTGCACAACTAACTTCAATATGAAAAGCTTTTTTATGGCCTGATCTCTTGGACTAAATATAATTTTAAAAACTAAGTAATTTTTCTTTACATTTTAAATGCTTAGGAAACAATTAGAATCCTCTTTTCTGAAGAAGACTCCTTTATAAATCTTAATAGTGGTTTCAAACTATTTCTTAATGCTCCCTCTGAATTACACGACATCTTAAACACCACGTTTTAAAATTATCTTTGTAATATTTTTTAAAATTCTGTCAAAAAGTACCTCAGCAAGGAATAGGATGCAAACACCAGCATTAATGATGAAATCCCATTGATACATTCCATAGACACGAAAAATTAATGCAAGATGAATGGTGAACACTGGACAAATTCCTTTTTGCACAGACACTTCCACGTCATACTTCTGGCTGATGACAGAAGTCTACTAACAAAATTAAGCAACAACCTTGTAAGCATATGAAATATTAATGTACCAGGGAATAAAAGAAAACAGCTTTCAGACAAAACAAAAATACCTCACCTATGGTGAATATGAGAATGGTGAATGTATATATATTTTATTGTAAAATACTATAACCTGATTCAACGGTTTAAACAGAAAAGCTCTTAACTTTTCTAGTATTCACTTTAAAAAAAATATATAAGTAAGAGGTCTCCATTGTATTTTGCTCAATGTACACAAAGAATGAAACAGCATTCTCCTAAAATCCACTCATTTAATCCAGTTTTAAGAATTAAAAGAGAAATGCTTCACTGATCAATTCTACTACTCCCAAAGCACTTTTGTAAACTAAAGTAATTTTCAAAATTGTCCTTAAGATAATTTGCTTAGCATGTGTATGACATACTGCGGCCCAAGGAAATTAAGCACATCTCAAAACCAGCTAAAGAATTCAGAATTCAGGAGGGGTCCTCTTCATCTGTTTCCCACATAAATAAATAAATAAACTAATAAATAAGCACGCTTACTTCACAGTAAATTTCCAGCATTCGTGTGCTTTGCTTTTGTAGTACTCATCAGCTTGACAGAAAAGATAGGAAAACTGCTTACATACTTGGCTTCCACAGCACCTTTTGTTCTCTTTGATGGACAGGAGCTCCAGTCACAATACTTCTTTTCAGTGCCAAAATCTTTATTTTAGAGTTATTCTGCCCTACTTACCTGGCGTCTGTTGTGCCTCTACCCCCAGAATACATCATTTTCTTACGACGTTCTCCCATCCTTTAACCGTTCCTGCTTTTCCATGGCAGGGTGTGCACCTTCGGAGTTCTAATTACTCTGAACTGACTCCCTGTACAGGCCCTCCTAGCATCTAAGAAGAGAGCTTCTGAGCAGGGTGGGTTATGTGGCTGACATTCAAGTGAAGCACCATGTTATCTGAAGCATACAAAAAGTGTTTACATAAGGAATTCATGCTGGTTTACTACCTTCTCTCCAGGCTTGCCTTTTCAGCCCTTGAAATGTCAGCCAACTCCAGGGAAGATTGCATCAATTTACTGACTCATTATTTGGGGTTTTGGAGGCTACTCCTAGGGAAGCAATACATGGAAATGAAAATTTTGCATCATAAACTTTTGGCAAATCTCAGAGAGGAACATGCATCAAAACAGCAAGCTGCAAAACTTGAAACAGCAAGTGAAAGCACAGCTGTGATTTCAAGGATTTGAAAAGCAAGCATTTGAAGGTATGACAAGCATCTCCCTGGTTATTTCACAGGTAAATATGCATGTAGAGTGGGATTAAACTCTTTAGGAAGACTTAAAAACAATAGATCTGCTTGATTTTCCAGGTACTAACTCAATGATATTTACGCACCATAAAGGAACAAGAAACCGGACAAACTCTGTCAGAAATGCAGACAAATCCCCTGAAGTCCCACCCACATATCAATCCCAGCTTTTTGTTTGCTAGACCCACGCGATTGCAACAGCCTCACCCTCCTGATCTCTAGCTCCTAAACCCAATCCTTCCCTCAAAGAGCAGCAGCTGCTCTCTGAAAGCTGAGAGCAGACAGGAAAGTTCGGGAGAGGAGCAGGTGAAAGCGTGGAGGAGGAGGAGCAGGGAGCACAAGCATAAGCTTACCAGCTGACTGCAGGGGGAAACATTACTGTCCCTTACCAGGGAGAACATCCAAAGCCCTGAGAGAAAGGAAAAGAATCAGCTCTTTAGAGGGGATGAAGAGGACGCATGCTAAGACAGAAAGAATTGCCAGGCAGGAAAAATCTCACCTTTGACAGAATATAACATACAAATTTTCCTCTCAACAGAAGCATCCACTAGAACTATGGAACAGTTCATTACTATGACTAGCAAGTTTCCTTTAGAAAGATTTCCCCTGATTGTGAATATATTCTTCTAAACCTGACCTACACCAGCAGAGTTGATTAAAATGAATAGTTAAAATATGGAAATCTTGCAAAAAAGACATGTTTACCAATATCAAATATGCCCTGACTTTTAAAAAATAAATCCTAGTTACAGGCTTACTTCATGTCAATATTAATATAATGCAAAAAAGAAAAACCACAAGATATGGAAGTCATTATTACTTGGACTCGTAATACAGTCATTCTCCAAATCGGTATTAAAGCAAGTTTGCAAGTGGAAAGCGTTACAACCTTCATGCATGTGTTCAAGGATACCGTTGCAAGAAAATTCTGGCTGTTTACTGGTTTGGGGTTTTTCCCCACAAGTTTTGATACAGTTTCCTTTCTCCTTTTTGGAAGACTATCGCAAGATGGTTTGCTAACATACAGTGAGAATGCAGGCACACATTTCAACAGCCTCCAGGAGCAATATTCCCACACCATCTAGTCATACATCTTTCTCTCAACATATCGATACATAGTAATAAAGTGTTAAACAGATTATTTTCTTTTACACATTTCTGTGTTTCTTCCTCATCTGAGTAGAAGCTGCTCCTGGTGCAATAATTATAAGCTTATCAACCAGAGAATGACAGACAGCAGCTTTTCATTCTTTCAGAGGAGAAGAGCCAAGCTGTTGCTGTGGTTTATTATATAAAACCCTTAGTTTTGATACTGTGATTAAAATGTCAATTTTCTTAAAGAGCCGTTCTCCATCAGATGGATCTGATTAAATTTGCATAGCTTAAGTATGAGAATTAAAATTACTTGAAATTGAGATAAACTATGCTTGAAAGCATACACACATTGTTTGCACAAGTGCCTAAACAACAAACTCTTCAGAGCCACGACTATCGACTACCGGCGTGGCATTTACGCAACGTCTCACACGGGCTCCAGCAGGCCCAAGCAAGGATACCCTTCTGCCAAAACAGTCTTCAGAAAGTAGATACCCCAGGAGAAGGACAGAATGGATGTAACAGTCAAATTGATGAGAATTACAATCCATAATTCTCTAATGTACACTATACAACACAAGGAGCACTTCGTGCGGACAGCAATGATGCTATACAAGCACCACGGAAGCAAGAGAAGGCTTTTAAGTCAAGACAAGAGCCGGAATGAAAATTGCTGGTCCATAAAAGTAACACGTTGGAGACAGAAATGGCAAGTAATTCCAGCACTCCCTGGATAGGGGCAGAGACTAATCTAAAAGACTGGCATAGCAGCCACACGCTGCAGGGTAAGCAGAGTGAAGAGCTCCTCAGATTCATCGTCTAGATATCGAGGGACCCAGTTCTCAGTCCAGTCATAAACCTGGCAGGGGGAAGATGGCCCCAGCCTAGGCTGAGGACGCGAGGCTGAAGACAACCTTCTTTTTTTAAAAGGGCACATCTTTTTCATTGCCAAAATGAAAACAACGGTGTCACGAAAGAAGGACAGCTCAAATAATAATGTGAGTAGACTTTGATCCACATTTTGACAGCTGGCTGAATCCAGCCCTCCTCTGAGGGCGCAGCACCCAAATTTATGTCGTAGAATATCACTGTAAGATAAAAAAATAAATTGCATTGGATGTATCTGGATGTATTTGACCAAACTCTACTATGCACAGAGTTCTAACTGGCTGCAAAGGGAGTCAGGTTAGAAGGAAAGAACCCTCCCCTTTCTGTTTTACACTCTCAAGTTTAGAAAACATTCCAGAATTTAGAACAACTCTGTATGACAGCACAACACAGCGAACCATTAAGAAACAGAAGTGCCTTATTGACGGGTTTTTTGATGACCAGTGGGATAAGTATAGGCAAACAAACACATACTGAAAGGCCAATATTGATTTGCTCCTTTCAATAGTTAAAATACTACTTGAAAACACTTATTTTTCTTCATCATGTAAAAAAAATTTTTATATATATATATATATATATATTAGTTCCAGGTCAAAATGCAGCACCATTACACACTTACTGGCAGAGAAAACAGTGCTGTACCCCTGGAGCTCAAGAACTGATATCCTAGACCCATTACAACTCAGCAGAAACGTGTGACGTGTTAAAGAAGTAATTGAAAATAAATATTATACTTATTTGAAATTACAAACCACTTCACACTATTAATTACTTCAGCAAGCTGTGTATTTTTACACTTGTAATCACTCATAGAGATAAGATTACTGCTAAGCAGACTCAAAATAAATATACATGCCAATAGCTGTTTAAAAAAAGAAACAAAACAACAAACTGAAAAGAACATTTTCCCCAAACATCTTGAAGACATTGATTTGTGCCTATGCTTGCTGAGAATTCCTGTCCCTGCTAGCCCTGTAATGATGATCTAGAGCAGCTATTCACAACTCATAAATGACCAATCCATAATCCCCCCTTACGGCTACCAGCTCATAAAAGGTTTTACTGCATTATGGAATCAGTGTTTCCTATATGATAGAATGATGGAGCAGTTCCGATTAGAAGGGACCTCCCTGGAGGTCATCTCATCCAAGACCCTGCTCAGCGCAGGTTTAATTAGATCAGGTTGCTCAGGGACTTGATCACCAGGTAGCCTGGAGGAAAAAGAAAGAAAAAGAAAACAGTTCCCCTAAATTTCTGGGAGTAGTAAAGAGTAAGAGTAATTTACCACACAGAGAAACGGATTAAAAGCTATAAAAGAACATTGGGAAAAGGTTTTATTTTTAAAATACAAGAAAAATTAAATGTAACTGCAAGAATGAATTGACTAGCAACATTCTTTAAATAATGGCATATATAACAGGACAATTTGATTACTGCATGATTAAAATGGGTCAACAGCAAACAAAATTTCCCTGTAACTTATTAAAGATAGCCACCCTTTTCTCAGAATTGCATAAAACAAAAACAGACACCTCAGAGATGGATTCTCACTGAACTTCGTAAGAGTGTCTTCCTTTAAATATGACTAGAATAACATCTTCAGGTCTATTTAAGATGACACAAAAGCAGGCTTTTATGAACTTGAGTGGGCAACTTTTTACACATTTACACAACCTCCAGCACATGAAATCTTTAGCTCAAGATTACAGGTAATACGGCTAAAAGCAACTTCGCAACCTTTGCAATCAGGGCCTGATTGACACCAAAAGTGTTCTTGCAGTTAAAAATACCAGTTTCCCAAAAGTTAGCAGGATTTATGGGCTAAGTGATTTAGTTGTCTTTGGAAAACTTTTATAGCATGGCTTGTAAAAAGTATATATTTTGATCCACTAAGAATGAATTACAGGATAAATTTCTATGTCTCTCTAGACCAGAGGCCAGAGTAGAGCATCATGAAGATTTCAGGTGATTTTACATCTACAAATTTATAAATGGGGTTTTGTTAATCCATTTTTTTTTCACCACAGTTGCCCTCCCTAACAGCAACTCAGCAGGTTCTCCAGCTACTCATGTTTTTATATAGCACTCGATGATGAAGTGTTAACATTTATGCGTTAACCTCATTTAAAGGTTATAAATCTCAAACCACTTAGCTATTCTGTAGCTATTTCTTTATTTGAAAGAGGGGAAAAAACCTATCATTTACTTGACTGTGGTTACCATGATAACAACTAACTCCAGAAACAAGGAGGGGGGGGGGAGGAGAGGGAAAAAAAAGAGAAAGCCTAGATTTACAAATAAAAAGAACACAGGAGCCCTGAAAAAAAAGTACCGAGTACCAGATAGATCAGAATGACATAATGAAAATTGGCAACACAGAGCAGGATATTTCAGTCTTCTCAGAGCCTCTCCTGAATGTAAATCAGGAGATGCAGACACAGGCAAACATCAAGCCGGATTTCACTAAATCTATGGGAGTGCTACTATGGATCAATTTCTTGTCTCAGTTTCTAATCTCCTAAAATAACACATCTTTGCTTTAATGTTCTAAAGACCTCAGTACCACATTCCTAGTGCAGGACGTGGAGCTATGGAGAATACTCCTTTTTAATCCTGAGCAGACTCCTTGTCTCCTGGCAAAACAGTACTACATCCATCTCTCTGATTTCTCATGCCAGTCACAGAGCGGTGCCCTATATATTCTACAAGGTCTCCGTAAAAATGCTGCTGTTACCAGCATTTTAGCTAGACCATTCTGCAGCTTTTTTACCTCTGTAACTCAGTGAGCGTTTGAATGAGTACTCAAGTAAAGAGGTTTTCAGAATATGTAAAACCTTTACCCTTTCAAATGTGTGACAGATTAGCACTCCTAGCTGTAATATTCAACTAGTATTTCCATGCATGTCTGGCTCTTTAGTGAGCTACGCAAGCTTTCAGTTTTGACCTTAAAATTCAGAAATACTTCCATTGTTTGTTTGTTTTTCCCAACTAAATAAAATAACATCCTATATGGGAGGTCAAAAAGAATGTGACACCTGTTTTACTGTTTCAGAAGATAACCATATTACTCGTTAAGCACGTACAGTAACAACCTTGGATATGGCTGATGCCAACTTTTTTACACTGTCCAGTGACCTAACTCGCTGTTCATCATCTTCATAATAGGCATTTTTCTAAGTAAACCCAATTCTTCAACAGGGAAAATTAGAATGAATTTTCCTTTGTTATCAAAGTTAATCATATATGTTAATCTTTGTGTGTTAAATTCACTGAAGATTCTGTTGTAATGTTCAGAGAATTAAATATTATGAGAAAAAATATTGATGTTTCTATAAAGTCTGCACAGAGAAGTCCTTCTTTATGCACTGAATGGGATTCTATGCAAAATGAGCTTTGTATTATGTCTTTGACAAAAAAGCCAAAAAAACAGTTGTTTCAGACCACAGATTGTACAATAATTGTCTTGAACAATTATTATACATCTTGACACTGAGTGAAAAATGAGGTGCTTATACTGGGCATTGCATCAATAACCATCAACTCTCCTCCAAGCTCCACAGGAGCACTTCCCATCCCTATTTACATATCTGTGTCAGATATAGTAACAGCTAACAGCAATAGACTACTACTGCAGAGCAAACTAAAAGCGATGCCCAAGTTACCTTTTGGGCAAGAGACCTGCAGGTTCATTTACAGTTGTATAAATTATGTTATAAGTCAACTGTAAGTAATGTTCTTTCAGCGCCACCAGACTTTGCTAAATGATGCTATGATCTTCTAGGATGTTGGTAATATAAAGTGATGTAAACTAAATCTGAAGTGCTAGTGTCCTTTTATTTTTTCCTTTTAATATTAATGCTGGCTATCAATGGCAAGAGAGCGTGAGAGCAAGCCAAAACAAACTACAAGGAGCTCTCCTGACAACAGCAAATATTCAAACATCAGAATTTTCTATTATTATTTTTTTAATTTGTTCTGGGCTTTAAGGACATTACTCATTTAGAAATTCCCACTGAAATATGTTATCTTTGCTTTCACTAAATTATTATCCAATTTCAGAAGTTGGAGCTTAAATCAATAGGGCAGATACCAAAGTTTGCAACACTGTCATATACTAACCCACAGCTGTTTTGACTCAAGTTCTGCCAGTTTCTACAGAAGTCAAGTATTTCTGAAGAATCCAAGTCCAGTCTTTGCTTTAAGAGCTGGGATTCTGCAGAGCGATGTGACTGCCGGATCCCTGCACGTTCACCCCCTTCGCTGTGCTTGGCTGATACTCACAGCCCAGCAGCATCGCTACGCAGGTAGGGCCAGAGAGGAACAGCAGGCACAGAGCAAACAAGGATAAATTTCTCACTAGTGACACGAGGGTAAGTTTGTCAAGTTCATACTGCTCCCAAATTTATCACAGAAAACCAATTTGCATTTGTGGTTTTGTAAACAAAACAGGCTCTGTACTCTACATACTGATTACCCTCCAGAAGTTAACTCAACTGTGACTTCGTTTCTCCATCTATAAAATGGAAGTATTATAGCATAGATCTCAGATGGAAACAGACCTAATGGACCACCTGATAAATGACGAATAGCAGAAAGCTGTGGCTCAAAGACTGATGGAAAGGCAGACAGAAAATAGTTGAGGACACGGCAATACTGAAGACTCCATAGGAGTTCTGTACCTTGTCTGTGAGCCTCCAGCAAAACGCACACCAGGAAAGGTAGGATATGGAAGAAGTGGAAGTCCATCGCCTAATATTTTTATTGTACCTACTATGTATCGTACATATCCCATCACATATACCTATCCGTATGAGCACAATTCCTCCATTTCTGCCCCTAGCCTGAAACCACAGTTTGAGTGACTGAAGTTTTTTACACATCATTCTCCAGACAGAAGAAGAGATTCCAGTTAGAGGTTCCTGCATCTTCCTTATTCAGTTTAAAAGAGTTCCCAGTGGGACCAAACCTGTTGCTTTTGCAGAGTTCCCAGTACCTCCTGACTTCCAGACCCAGGTAACAAACACGGCACTTGGCAATGACTCCATCTTGAATTCTATTTGAAAACTGTTCTTAGGTCGAGACTTCAGAGAAATTAAGGATCTAAAAAAAGGAAGTGTTCTGTTTTAAAGATACTCTAGAGAAGTATTTTAAACAATTCCTGTGTGAGAGCACCCTACTACGTGGGGAATCCAGCTCAAAGTATTAAAGCATACGTGGGGAAAAAAGCAAGCTAGAAGCGCAGGGACAAAGTCATCAATGCGTTAAGCCGGATTCCTGCAACTCGCTGCTCTCGTTGGGAACACTCACTTCAGTTAGAATGAGGTAGGGCTGAAATACGGGAGGCCTACCTCCGATTCAATAGTTTCTCTTGACATGGCAGACCAGGGGTCTGCCCCCTGAGCAGCAGCAGTGGTATTTGAAAGACGAGTTCTATTGAGTGAATCGAATCCAAAAGGGCACTTAAAAGTGACGCGCAAAGTGGTATTTCTAAATCAGGTTTAAACCAGTAATCTACTATTAACCCCAGTTACTCACAGCTGCAATGTTCCACAGCAACACACCCCGCTTGACTTGCCTTGGCACCTAGAAAGTGACAGGTTTTGTAGCATTTTCTGTTAATTACATGAAAATTATTAATTATTCCTTAACATTTCCCCCGAGACTGGTAATTTTCAGGTGCTAACTAATAAATGAATCATTCTGGTAAGCTGAAACATCTCAGTTGTTCATTCCAACTTGGAGAGCTAAGCATTATCACTGATACACAAGAAAGGCCTGTAAAATTTCAACGAGGTGGCAAATAGCAATTATATGTCTATCAGACAGATGCATGCTCAACAATGTAATTAAGTCATACAGCGAGGAAGTTCTAGCTATCTGTATTTCCTCTAGAATATTCTACACGGACTGACTGCAGTACCATTTAAATTACTACTGATTTATGTAATCACATGTTGGGTACATATAATGCAGTTTTGAATTAGAGGCACTTACATTTCAACTATCTTGTCTAAAATTACACACGCTCGCCTAACATTTTTTGCTCTAGCAGCACATGCATCCAGCAGGGACACAGCACAGAAGAATGCCCATATTGCCACGAGGAGGACTAAGCACTCGGTTGCAGAACTGATTTGCAGGGAGCTCCGTTCAATAAAGGAGCAGCATGCTCTTATCGCGTACTCCGGTGGTAGCAACTGAAGGGAACTGACATATCAACTGCGCACAGACCACATTTCCAGCTGAAGCACCACGCTCCCTGCTTCTGTTATCGATTCATCACTCTTAAAACAATATACATAAAGAAACAGAAGGTTCTGCTTATTGCAGTACAACAGGGGTAACATGTTTGTCCTGTACCGGTGCAATACCGCTTCGAGAGATAGTAAAGAACTACGGGATGGATATTGCACAGGTCATATGTATTTCCTTTCACTGTAAAGGGCACGGATTTGATTTGGTTCACGCCATTTACCACCAAAAATCAAAATTTAAAATAATCAGCAACATCAATGGTAAGATGTATGTTCCAATGATAAGAATCAGCAGAAATACACATAATGGATTACAAGCGAAGGGCTAATTCCTTCCTAAGTGGACATTATTTTATACACAGAAAACACATTTTAAAAGTACCAACACAACTTAGACTAACTATCCGAGATCTCAGCACAGCTTTTACTCTAGAAGTTATCCTGTAGATTCTTTTGATATCATTTGTCACGCACACTGCCTCAAGATAGGAAAAAATGGCATAAAAAATGTTGAGTAAGGTTTTCATTAAAAAATTCAACTTAACGCTAAGCACAACTAAAAATCTTTAGCCATCACAGTTACGGTCACCTGCAAAACAGTGAAGTGCAACATCCAGCATAACAGATTATTATACCTGAAAAAAAGTATTTTTATTCCCCTTAATTTGATACATCATACAGTGATAAGAGTAGTGAAGAACAGAGACACATGCATCTTCAATACACACTTAAAACATTAATTGTAAAGCACAGCATATTTGGCAACTCCTTCACTGCTACTTCCACTCAAGTGTAAAACAACATTACTGTGAATTCTGATGTGCCATAGTCTTTCCACCTCAGGCAATGATCTTATACCTCATTAGCTAAGTAGGTCTGAGCGGGATTAGAACTGAAAATGTGCAAAGAGGTCAAGATTCAAACCTGGAGGATATTTGTACATGAGAAGAATTCAAGCACGCAAATACAACATTCATCTGAACATCTCTCATCCCCTCATTAGATACAAGGACCTGCACTTTCTTTCATACACCAGAGCAAGCACCATGCTGTGACTGTTCCCCCAAGACCTTCTAGAGATCAGTTTCTCTGGTTTTTATTTTTTGGTCCATTTAACATGATTTTACATGATACAGACATGCATCGATTTTGTATACCATTTGTTCACTGGAAAGCATTATCTCCCTTTTTCTGCAATGCCGTGTGACGAAATTAAGTGAATGATGCAAAGGCAAGGCCTAAATCGTGATTACAATCACAATCAGATTACCGCTAGTTAATTACCAGCTGTTTCCCCTATCAGCTTTACCATACTTTTGTCCAGAACGGCCGTCACTTCACCTCACCTCACCTAGTCATCACATTTATGGTTTTTAAATATTAGTAGTCATTCACAAGACTTTTTGAACCTATGTAGGATACCTTAATTGATTAAAAATCCACACTAGTCATTCAGAAAGCTCCTTATCCAGCGATGGAATATTCTTTCTTGGTGGAAGCTACCTAGACCTGCAGTTCAAAATTTTTCAACTTTATACCAAATTATTCATCGCATCAGTTAGTTACTTGTAAAAATCAAAGGTATTTCATTATCCCTGTATGACATAGAGTTTTTCTCTTCTTCTCAAGTATTTTTGAAAAACTGTATTTTTACCCTTGCTTCCACTGTTCTTTACCAAACTTAGCTGTGATTAGACCTATGCCATTTTTAGAATTTCATTGCTGCCAAATAGTTTGTAATGAAAACTACAATAATTTGTATTTGTTCCTTTTTAGTTACACTCTGATATCATTTAGCACTTGCCGATTTCCTAACGTGCAGTGCTCTCAGCTTTTCCATTTTTATCTATTTATTGTTCATTCTTATTACTCCCTTGTTGATTAACTTCCCTTTTTAATCACTTTTTTTTTAATCCAAAGAAGTTTTCTTTCATGATTAACGAGTTGCATTCTTTGGCATCTAATGAATCAGACTCGCATAGTTCCCAATTATCATCGGTATTCTTATGTTTCAGTATTGCCTCCCACTCCGTTCACTCCTAACTGCTTTCAATTTCACATACATATATTTATATATTAAACTGGCAAGCATGCCATGTTTACTCTGTAACATTGACTATACTGTGTTTTTACATACCAAACAAAGTTATCATAATCACTTTTAGGTTAGTGATCAGTGACTTAGATTAACAGTAGCACAGCAGAATGAGGGTCTTCTACGTAATCTAAGGTAGCTGTAGTATTTTGCATAAAACACTAACTAAAGAATTCATAGGATGTTATTACCCATGACAACATGGGTCCTTTCCTCATTCCCAAAAGGATTAAAGAAAGAGGAATCGGTATGTGAAGAAGTGTGCTACGCTTATTCTACTTGTCTTCCAAGGCAGGATATGGGGGAGAGGAAAATCCTGTGGTCCACAAGGAATAACACCTAACTTGAAAGGCAGGCTGAGGAAACAAGGCTCCCCAGGAACCAACTGTTGAGCTGAACTAGAAACACCTTTTCATGTTTTGAGAACTGAGATATAATCATATAAATATTCTTCCTGGATACTCCCCAAACGCAAATGCATGCTCTAGGTCAAAAGAAGTTTGGATTCTTATCAAAGAGTTCTCTCAGCCTTATTTTTCTTTCAGTATTAAAAAAATATTGAAAAGAGGAAAAAAAAAAAAAAACAACTAAACCCAAACCAACTAGACAGGAAAGTTTTACTACATGTACTTATACTTTACACTTTCATAAAGGCACAGGTATGCTGATATATTTCAAGGGACCTTTTTTAATTTGCAATGAGGAAAAATGTAGCATTACTGAACTGAGTTTCCTGAAGGTTTATCTCAGGTTCTGTATCCCTCAGCTGTTAGATCCTGTTTCGCACATAGTTAAAATATAAGTGTATGTTCTGTCAGCAGAGGCTGCACCTCAGTAATGAAGAAAGCAAAATGTGTGTGCATGCATGTATATTAGCAATCAGTTAGTCAATTTTACAAACATTAAGTTGAAAGGGATGGCTTATGCCATAACACCAAAATCATTTACACAGACTTAGGAGGATAAATATTCCCCTTCTAGGGCTAAGGCTTCTAAGTGTCTAAATCACTACTGAAAAGAAAATTGGGTATCCTTGAAAAATGTTACTGCATATATGGTAATACTAGTGTGTTTCCAAAAGTCGATAAAATAAGGATTTAATTATGCAAGTACTTGTACATCAGTAACTTGCATGCGAGTAAGCTCTCTGCATAATAATATACATACATAATATACATCGATAATACACAGTCATAATTGAATGCTTGTAATTATTTTCAGGATCAAAGCCCTTATTAAAAACTGAAATTGAAGCCTTATAATGGTAGTAGTCATGATGGACTTACATGCGGATATAATGAAATTAAGTCCTGTAATAAGTGGTATGTTTTGCATATACAATTAGATAATCTTAAAAATGATCAGTGTAGGGCTGACAATTGCTAAAAGGAAAGAGGTGAAATTGTGACGATGTTACTAACATTTACCAGGCAAATAAGAAAAATAACAAAACTCCAGAAACCGTATTCCTTAGGAGACATGGTGAACCTACCAAATTACCAAAGTGATTCGAAACCTGAAGGGACGGGACGTTTGGCTCTCTCTGGGCTAATGACCTGAAACTAATCTCTGGGTAATGACCAACATCGAGGGACTGCGGTAAGAAAGAACATCAAGTCTGCTGCCTCCGACCTGCGTTAGCAACAGCAAGGCTGAGCTCCTCCCAAGAAAGCGGAAAGAGGAGTTACGGGGGACAACCGTTCATCAGCGGCAGCCCTACAAGGACCTTCAGTGACTTGGATTTTAAAAAGCATATCAAGAGCAGAGAAACACCATCTCTGTACTGCCTGTTAATGCAGTAAACACTGGTCATGAAAGAGCCATCTCTTTCCCAGGTCTTCTAAAACTGCAGAGTGATAGGAGGTAAGGCAGCTGGAAAGCTGAAATTTTATACCAGAGTGACTGGTCAGTGAACGATTATTTGGAAAGGTATGAAAACTTGAATAAAGTTTTTGTATTTTTAAGTGTTTCTGATTTTTTTAAAGAATTTATAGAAGTGACTAGCATCTTCCCTTCATTACCTACCAAAAGTGGAATAAAAAAACAGCACTCTCTGGGGTGAAAGTCAAACCCTACCCCTATGATAAATTTGAAGAGCTGTATGATTAATTTCTTTAGAAAAAATGGTCTGTATTTATATTGCATTAGAAATAATTATGAACTCAAATGTCACCATTTTCAGGGGGAAAAAAAAGTAAAAATATCAATTGGATATGGAGTACAAATACTTAAGAGTTTAAACTGAATTACATTGCTTGAATTAGGGTAGCCTTATGAAGGATGGTTTACAGCTCACACATGAGCTCAAATAAAAACAATCAGCAAAAGTTTGAATTTACACGTAAGCTGAGAAACAGTTTTTTCCAAAGACGGCATCCAAAGATGCCATACTTCAGGGGACACTCCAGTCTGACCAAAGGCTTGTTTGTAAGAGTAGGCTCGAAGAGTAATCCGAACACTTCTGAAAACTCTCATTCCCGAGCACAGACTTTTACTACTGGAACATCACACACAATCATCGGCTCTGCAATGAAATTTTTAACATGGTCTGAGACGGAAGCACAAATTTTGCTCTTTACATGAATCCCTACATGCCATTAGAAGTTATCAGTAGCAGTGTAGAAATTTACAGATTGTCTCAAAGTTGATAAACATTACTGAAAACAGTCATCTCTAAATATTTGTTTTAAAGACAGCTGAGGATGAGTTTTGTACACTACCAAATTCTAGGTCGGGTCCTATAACCACAAGTCCTCATTTTCAAATATCTATGTGTGGCTGGGAAAACTGTTTCCAATTTGAAGGTTCACAGTTTCAGCCTCCACTCTTGCATAACGTTTTCACTTTCATGTCTTCACGACTTTGAAGAATCTTCTGCTACCAAAAATTTCAGCCACAACAGGGGAAGTCCCTTCCTCAGCTGCTTTAAAAACAAAACATCTTAACAGTGACAAAATAAGAAACAGAAAATCAAGGTGATACCCTATGCGGTGGAGCAGGCTGGCAGCCCAGCTCTTACAGCCCTCCGGGCCAACCTGTCCTCTCTTCTGCAAGAAGAAACCAAACGGCGCCGTAAGGAGGACTTCCCCTGGCTAGACTGAAACTTGCTACCAAGCAGAAATGTTTGTTCATCTTTTCCCTGTACTCTGCAGGTTTTTCAAATTGGTGCTATACTCAAAAGATTTAACAGAAATTTTTGCTTCGATATGCTAGGTCAGCATTAAGATCATTGAATAAATAGGGCTCTATGACAACAGGGGGGGTGTGCTTATTAAAAAATATTTCCAGTGCAGAAGATTGAGACTAACAAATATTCTCAACTGGTGAGTTACAGAAATTCTGCAAGGGAAGCTATACGCCGCCTGAATTCAGTGCCGTTAACTCCCGAAGGTGAAAATATGCCAAAGTTTGGGAGCTGCTGTCTCACCGACACACCGCCCTCTCCCTGTTAAGAAGCTGGACTTCCGTGTCCTATTTAAATCACATGTTCATAGGTAGCAGGGCTCTGAGACACAGGGCTGCTAAATTTAAAGACCACTTCTGTAAAGAAGCTCCAGACAGGTTTCTCTGTTGTTAGGGATAAAGCAACACTTCCCAAACTCTTACTGTGTTTAACTGAGACAGCAACAATGCCTAGTTTGTGCTTAAAGCCAAATAGTCTTGTACTACTAACAACAGTAGATTAATCATTGAATTGCTTTAAAAATAATAAACTATTTCTAGCATTAACATGCTCTTAAAAAGGTGTCTGCCATCAGCAGAGCCACAGGTGAAATGGCAATGGCAGAGAGATGACATTAAAGATTCTGGTTTGCCCTTGATGCTCTGAGCGGGCCAGTGCTGCAGGAAGCCCTGGGCATGTCAGCAGGCGTCGCAAACCCCTGGAGCATCCCCAGGCTGCAGGGGTCAAAGGACAGGGATGGATGAGAGCACCGCACTGGTCTGCCACATTACAAACTGAGTAATAGTTTTGCAATCTAATACTGTAAGAAGTTGCAGGAACACAGGAAAGAAAACTATTCAGGCAAATACCACCAAAGACAGGGAAGACATACGTTTAGATTCATTTTCTGGCTTAGTAAGTATTAATATTTGCTTTTGTGGAAAACCAAGGTTAAAGACACTTAGAACTACCATTTGGGTATAACCGGTTTGCTTAAGAAGATTAGATATTGTAATTTGTTTTAAAATATTAAGCATATATTAGAACATAAACCTATAAACTAAACTAGGTCCACCAGGGAAAATTATTCCTAAACAAGAACCTACACATTCTAACGTTCCCTCAGATCTTAGGAATATGTTTGCTATGTAGCTCATGCTGTATTTCAAAGAGAATCCACCATCGGTATTAGGAAACAAATGAAAGTACAAATGAAACGGCAACATAAAACCTACAAAAATAATTTCAAATTCCAACTTGTCATGGTTTAGCCCCAGCTGGCAACCAAGCCCCACCCAGCCGCTCGCTCACTCCCCCCCGGTGGGATGGGGGCCAGAATCGGACGGGTGAGAAAACTTGTGGGCTGAGATCAAGACAGTTTAATAGGGAAAGCAAAAGCCGCACACGCAAGCAAAGCAGAACAAGGCATTCATTCACTGCTGCCCAGGGGCAGGGGGGTGTTCAGCCATCTCCAGGACAGCAGGGCTCCATCACGCCTAACGGTGACTTGGGGAGACAAACGCCATCGCTCCCAACGTCCCCCCTTCCTCCTCCTTCCCCCAGCTTTCTGTGCTGAGCATGACGCCATATGGTGTGGGATATCCCTTGGGTCAGTTGGGGTCAGCTGTCCCGGCCGTGTCCCCTCCCAGCTCCTTGTGCCCCCCCGGCCTGCTCGCTGGTGGGGTGGGGTGAGGAGCAGAAAAGGCCTTGACCCTGTGTCAGCCCTGCTCAGCAGTAACGAAAACATCCCTGTGTTATCAACACTGTTCCCAGCCCAAACCCAAAACACAGCCCCGTACCAGCTACTGGGAAGAAAATTAACTCTACCCCAGCCAAAACCAGCACACAACTCCATTTCTACAACAATTTGTCAAGTGCAGCATTGCTAACACTGTCACAGCTGCATCCTATCAAAGGCATGGCAGGACGGGAAATGTTTCTTGCAACAACAGCAGCCTAGAGGCTTTTGTTTCGTTATAAATTAAAGCTCTTGATCATTATTACTTAAAGCAAAATTTTAAAAGTGTAAAATGGATTATTTTTGTAGTATAAAATGGCTTATTTTGTAGTTTACTGCAATAGCTTGCCCATGTATTAATTTCTTGAATTTATAAAAATGGTGTCTAGGTCATTTTCCCTGTAGCTTTCTCTTAAATATTATTCACTCAACATACACATTTAGTTTCTTCATAAGTTTCTTACTAAACCCCTTTTTTCCTAATCCTGCCTACTGCAGAGAAACAGCTCCATAGCTAGTTCCTGCTAAGCAGGAGGGAGGAGACATTTTTATTGGACTCTTCCCAAATGCACTGGATTTTTTTTTCACCTTTAAAAAGTAAGTGAAGGCATAAAATAAATAGATAAATAAATAAACAAATGCATGTTTCTACATAAATGGTGAAAATATTGCAGCTGAAATATTGGATTGTATTCATTCCGTGTCACTAACTTTTAAAGGGGAGCGCAGTCAATATTCAACAGATATGACAGCTGAAGTTAAGCAGCAGAGTGCTTAAATTAGGTTACAACTATGGGAATACTAGTAGATTCAAAATGAGGGCTGTGGCTTCCTCATAAAAAGTCCTGCATAATTGACAGTTACATAGTTCTTTTCACTCCCATTTATCAATCTTTAAAAATGAAGCCATTTTATATCATGTTTGCTATTTCTATGATGACAACTGAAATGTGCTTTGGGATTCCTAGCTACTAGAGGAGTTCAAGGCAACTACTAGTTATAAGTTCAAATAATAGCAAAATGTAGAACAGACTAAGAAAAAACAAATACAAAAATCAATATAACTACAGTTTTATTTTGCACATAAGGAGGGCAGGAAATGTGAGGAAAAGAGGGTTCCTTTTCTTCAGGCTCTATTTATCCGAGTATTGATGAGCATGAGTTCTGTGCACTCAGACATGCCGGGAACACTTCCCTTCACATTGTGCAGTCAAGAAGGGAACTACTGAAGAAGAATTTGACGATTAATCAGTGTGTTAATTGAGGTTACCTAGATCATGATAGATGGGGACAACATATTAAGCAAGTTACTATGGCAGCCAAACTCATCTATTAAAACCAAAACTAATGGATAAACAAACTTAAGTTCACTTTCTCATTGATTTTTATCCAGCTGCAGTGGACTATAAAAGAGCTACCAGGGAAAGCTATCCATTAGCTGTCAACTCAGAATGCCTTAAGAAGCAATTGCTAATCCTCCAATGATATCTCACTAAATCCTAATCTCTACAAATTGTTCTTGGAAGAAGCATTAAACTAGTCACCAAACCAGGTCTTTAATGCTTCTTAGAGTTATTCAACCTGTAACCCATTAGAGATCATACAAAGTACTAAAACTTTTAAATCCAGTTAAAATAAGTAAATCAGATGGATATTGTCACCGGCAGGTCTACATCCTCCTGTGTTTTGTGTGCCGTGAAAAGAAACCAACACAGGAAAATGGACCATTATAATAATAAAAAAAACCCCTCTTAAGATTCATAAAAATTAAGAGACTACTGTTGTGTTTCAGTTTTGCTTCGCAATATGATCTCCTATTATAAAAGGGTATAAAACACTCTTATTAAGTGGTGGAGATAGATTCATTAAAATTTCAGTGCTCCTATCATTCCAGATAAACAGTAAAATAAAAAGACATTCTTTTTCTCACCTTGTTAAAATCTTGATTGTCTCACCTAGAATTATATGAGATGCAACCACTACAATGGGTACGGCTAAGCCAGTATGAAGTTGATATAAATTAACAAGGTTCTAAGACTAACTTAGCGTTTTAGGAAAGGAGAAAACAGTGATGGAGCTTGGAAAAAAATATGGAATAGGGATATTAATTTCATGGAATAACTGTAAAAACATTAATATATGCCTCATATGTTGTTAAAGGAAACAATGCTTTTTGCTTCCCAGTGCCACAGAAGTAGTTCACTTGAAGACTTTGACTAGTGTTCTGGTGAGAGTAGAGAGGTAAAAATTACCGATTGCAGGTAACGATCAAAAAAACTCAGAGTGCTTCAGCTGGGACAAACACAAGGTACGATGCTTAAGCAGAAATGATCAACCACACAGCACAGAAAACAAATGGCTAACAAATCATAAAAACAGCGAGACAACCAAAAAAAAAAAAGAAAGAAAGAAAGAAGGAAAGAAAGGACGCCCAAGTGACGCAAAGGGCATCATCTATTCTACCTATGCACCTCAAAGAACAACAGAAGTAGTGTCATAGTAGACACTAGAAAAACTTTCCTAAGGTAAGGATTGCGAAACACCAGAATAAAACCATCCTTGTGGAAGCTCAAAGACTGGGCAACAGGGTGTTACAAATCCTCAGATTATACCTGATCCTGCCCTGAAGAGGAAACCGTGAGAAGACAAGGGAAGGGACTAGTCAGTAGGTTCTGCTTTTGTGATTGCATGAATTCACAAATACCGATCTCCAAAACAGAAAGGGAGAAAAATAAAAAAAAAAAAAAACCACCACACACACACTCCTCACACTAGAAAACTTACAAGTATTTTGGTAAAAAAATTGCAGTGGTATAACTCAAGTGAATCAGTGAGGTTAGAGAAGATAAGAAGAAAAGCTGGAGGCCACACACTGCTGTATGAAGCGCATACCACGGAAATTGCAAGCTTATGTCAGAGTAACTCTGAAAATAACATTTTTAGCCTATAAAAAGCAATTGAATATAGAGGTTACACACAGTAAAATAATACAAGTGGGCATACAAATTGGTTGACAAAAATAATTTTTCAACAGGCGAACAACGATAGACTCACATTTATCAAATTAGATAAACACATTACTAGTATTCTGCATTTTCAGAGGCCATTTTGGGCAAATTGTTAAAGATGTTTTGAAATGAATATGCTAAAGTGTAGGATGTCACAGAACCCTCTACAAATCTGAAAATACAGTTTTTATTTGTGTCTACTATTTGGTGAAATACATCAAGAAGTAAAGATAGGCCAATGTTTCCGATAAAGAAAAGGAATGGAGACGACATTTTTAACAGCGATGATTGGTGTTGAATAGCTGGGGCTAGATGTAATAGGAATCGCTGTTTGTTCAGAACTTTTTAAGAGATTAGGACAAGTGTTTAAACAGTTAATCCCATACTTTCTATGCTAGCATTTTAACGTTGTTCTAACTCACAACCTTACATGTAAGGGACCATTTTACTTGATAGATGCTTATGCTGAGTTCTACAGAACCACTATTAAGGCTGTATATGACTTGTGGTGATATGTTTTAATTGCATGACCAAGAAAAGTGGTTAAGTACAGGACGAAACAGAATTCAGCTGAATTCTCTCACCGATGTACAGCAGAAGTTTTACTGCACGTGACCTCTGAAAAAACATATGCGTTCATACATACCGGAACATGTTATACATCTGCAAATAAAAAAGGATCCCACTGTCATATTAAACAGAATATGGTGCTACCTAATACACAATAAAATGTTCTATTTTTAATATTCTGTATTGTCCTTTTAAAAACAATATTGCCGTATCTTCTCCTAAATGTTGAGGAATGTGAACAAAATGTAAAAGGCTTTTTCTTTCAAAATGGTGTTATTCTTCACTCAATTACCTGCTCAGGAGAAAAATAAAGCTACTACAAATTTACTGATCAAAATAAAGCTTAGTTAGTACCATGTCTAAGGAATAAAGGCAACCTACTGTATTTCTTAAAGTTCTTTTCTTAGCGCATTGAAATATTTGCTTAAATCATAATTTCTGGAAAACAGCAAGAACATTAAATGCAGAAGTGGAAAGTGTCAAAAAGGCGCTAAATTATAAAAAGAAATACTCTGAGAAGTTTAAATTATTTCTTGGGAAGCAGAAAAGAATCATAAAGCCCAGACAACTTATTTTTAAGTGGAAAATGGACACCTTTTAAAGTGATGGAACAACATTTTTGAAGACATCTGTCATTCAGAATACACATCCCCTCCTCCCAAATTTAATATTATATTAGAATTTTATAGTACCAGATAATGATCTAAAGTGAAGAAAGGTCATTAAAAAAATTTCTCTCTATTGAAGTTAGAGACGTACACCCACAAACATAAATTTCTGAAGTAAAAGTGTAGCAGTACTTATATCCAAAAGAAGTTATATATAACCAAGAAGCAGTTACAGGTGAATTAAGACCGAAACTACCCTACTTGTTGAGGAGAGGATAGAATGATTTAGCCTGCTATCTTGATCATGTTTTTGGTCCTCAGAAGGCAAATCCAGCAGCTATAAACCCAATATATTGTAATGGAAAGGAAGCGCAGAAGTGACAAAACACGGGAAACCGTATCAAAGCACCCTTGGCATTCTCTCCAAATGAGGATCTTGTCTTCTGAAGGAAGAAACCAACGGGAAACTGATCCTTCATCAGTGTCAGACCGCTCTGACTGCTGCTCAGTCAACAAATCATTCACGTAATTGGAATTACAGCTCTCAAATGTCAGGCAGAGAGATGCAAAAAAAAAAAAAAAACCAAACCCAGAAGTGTCCACAGCCACCTGCGAACTGGCAGGGAGCATGATGGATAAGGACTTGCTTATTGGAAGGGCCGACTGCATGAATCCATCTACTTGAGCGCTATGCGATGCTTAGAAGAATGCCATGTTTATGCAGTATATTCATACCAAGAATGTAATTTAAGGGATCACAACATAGAATTTGGAAGATAGATCTATATTGCTGTAAGAAAACATTAATTTCTGGGATTCGTTCTCAAATATTTTATCCCCATGTGTAACAGAAAATACACTCTCAACGTGTAAAGATAATATAAAAATTACTCACTTAAATGCAATGATCATGTGAAAACTCCAGCAGACAGGAACTTGAACATTGTTAAAGCTGAAAAAAGTCTTCAAACTCTTCCTCATGAAATAATGTAAGGAAAGACTCAGAGGAAAGTGGATAACTTGACAACCTTCTACCTGATGGATGCAAGCAAATACAGAAAATTCTACCCCGCTGTGGCCACTTAAAAGATTACAGAACACAGTAAACAGGGGAAAATGTGATTGTATTCTTATAGCCTATTATTTTGTTATTTCTAGCAGCACGTTAAACAGCTGCTTCTTGGAACAGCAAGAAAAGGATATCAGGCGATCAGTTTTGACTCAGTTCTCACAGAGAAACAGCAGCTGATTCAAAACATGATGAGAGTATGATGCAGCTCAGTTATGACAGAAAAGGGGGATGACAAGGAAGACAACAGCCATTACAAACAATAGGTAAAGCTCTTCAAAAGACTTGGGAAGCTGGAAAAAAGAAAAAGGAAGGAAATTAAATGGAAGGGAGAAAGCCCGAGAACATAAAATATAAGCATTTCAAATAACGTAATCTCATCGAGGAAGATATGGAATTCTTCCTCTCCCTGAGAGAGAGAACACAGCAGGGGAAGACAGCAAGTTAAATGACAACACATCCTTTCAAAAATAAAATCTAGCCTGAGCAAATTATTCAGGAAACCAAGAGAATTTTAAAAGCTATTAGGTAAATGCAATAAATAAGGCATTTAAGTGTATCAGTCACAGGAAGGCTATGAAAGAATCAGATGTTCCACTAAAAGATCAGGCATCAATTATGGATACTGCAGATAAAATAAATTACTTCTGTGCATTGATCTGTACCACAGAATATGATGGAGAAACATCTCCTACAAACTTTATATTTCCAGTAGGACCCACTTATAGAAAAAACGAAGCACTTACATAAAAGAAGCATAAGGAAAAGGTTCTAGAAAATGATCTTCTAAAGCTCATTGCGAATTTCAGGGCATTTGCCAAAAAATAAAATATAATCCAATAAAAAACCAAAACCAGAACAAACAGATAATCACAAACATATCAAACTACACCTTTGACTCCCACAAAAAAAGGTGGGCAAAGATATTCCAAATATTTCTCTCTCCAAAGACTTTCAGAAGATTTTTGTAGACTAAAAAAGACCCGTAAGAATAATTCTCAAAATTAAGCAAGTTTTGAATACAGAAGAGTTATTCGCCGCTTAACTGGAAGCAAGTATTGAATTTATGTTTTGCAGTTGCCTGCATCAGTATTTTTGACTCTAAAACAGCAAGCGGTAGAGAAATGGAAACTGAGGCAAGACAGATGCTACAGGGCAGGAAACAAGCAAGACACAATGCCATCATTGGACTTTCATAGTAATTACACAAGACACTGAATTTAGAATTCTTTTCTTATTAGGTAGATTTTTAAAAGACATGGCTGCCCTTTGTGATATATTTTTTGGAAACTCACATTTTGAATGAAATAATACTAAAAGGAAAATAAAAATGTTGTGAGCACCATTACGGTGAGCACGATCTTTTGGGGCACGACTCTGTTCATTGAGACTCGTGGCAGCTTTTCAACAAGGTTCAGGGGTGATGGAGCATAGCGCGCCCAGGTGATGATGATGACAATGAAGTGTTCCTTCAATTCAGAGCACAAAGGTAGTGTGGACAAAACAACAGGTTCAACCAGCTAGGAAATCTTTCTGTTGGGGAAATTGAAAAGATCCACCCAGATGGCCCATGATACGTGGAATTCTTTCTCTTCAGTAGTGCCACCCATACCAGGAGAATCCCTGGGAGAAGTACTACAGGATCCTGCTGGAGAGCACAACAGGAATTGATCCCAGGCTGTATCACCTGATTGCGGGCGCAGCACATCATCCTGGGGCAATTTCCTTCTTAGCTCTTCAATAATTCACCTACCGGCAGGAGTTTTATCATAATAAATTAAGTGTACGAGAAAGTGTGCTAGATCTTCACAATACATACAATTCCACTGGCTTTTCTGATCTCCTGAGCTTCTAAATCTGTCTTTCTCATTCCCTCTGAGCACAAGACCTCTGCTCCTACCTCTACCGTCCTGTTCTCTCCCGGTATTTCCGGAAAAGCTTAACTGAACAGCAACAATAGAAGAATCAGCGCAGAATGCTGAAAACAGCATTCACAATTTCACTACATCAGTAAAGCACAGGTAGCATAGCATATATAAAAAAAATGAAATGAGGAAAGACAGCTTCTGTTAGGTTTACTGTGTACATGTCCCCCAAATAATACATCACTTGGGAATAACTGTTACGTATCCCTATTTAAAAGATTCTACAGAATCCATCAATGAAATTTCTAATATAGTTATTACAGTCTATGCCTTGAGAAGCAAATATAGCACAATATATTAGATTTCATGCTTATTGCAAGATTAAGCCCAAAACTACAGTTAATTTTAAAAATGTGCAGTACCAAATCCTCCTTTGATCATCTCATGATTTCATATAAAAACTCCAGATATACCGTGTGAATTTTTTTTTTTCTTTTAGGTGTGTTTACAAAATCAACTAAAAATCACTTTCTGTGGTGCATTTTACAGTGACTATGCATACTAGTCACACAATCAACTGCTTGTCTCTATGAGAAGTCAGCCATTTGGTAGAGTTTCACATGGTTTATAGAGAAAGTACCTGGGGCTTCGGAGAACTGTGGGGTTTTTTTTTTTCTTCTGAACTGTTTAATACAGAGTTTGAGACTTCTACCTTTTCTAATGCAAATCCTTATTAAGCAATGACCTTGAAACCCCTGGAAGTTCAATTCTTGTAGAACTGTTTCAACCTGAAGCTGCAAAACTGTATGACTTCGCTTTCTGAAGAACAGACACTTTTCTTGAATGGAGACTTCTGAAGGACAACTCTAACCGCCCACGCCTCTTACATGAAGCTCACAAAAAAATAATAGATGCAAGCAGGATTGTTTGGGATACCAGGAGTCTACCAACATTAGCCGTTTGTTTCATACTAGAGTAAATACTGGGTCAAAACAGTCACTGAGGAGGTCTTCAATTCTCCAGGATTAGTGCAGTGGTTGTTCAGATTATAAACGCTGTCTTAACTTACAAAATGGGTAAATACTACCTTACTTCAACAATTTATCTCACGAACTTCATTTTTATTTTTTACATATTCCTTCCTTTTAAGACCTGAAAGTTTACAGTGCAGCTTTCTTTACAAAAGGCGTCATTAACAAAGCTGCACTTGCGGAACCCCAAGAAAATTCCAAGGCAAGGCAACCATTTCAAACTGAGATCCTCACAAAAATCATTTAGTTTCTCCTAATGCTTATCTGACTACGTGCTGAGCACCCTGCCACATGATCACAACTGAAGTACGTGGAAAGGAAGGGGGCATACCACTTGGAAAGATTTAACTTCTGTGTTATTTTTAAAGCAAAACCATCTGAAACCGCAAACTTTTTTAGTGCTTTGATGTTCATGTAACGAGATTATGATGTAAGTGTTACAAATCAAGATTGACAGAACCACTGAGAGTCATGCAGAATATAAAAATCCTATCAAAAACCTTCTACACAGGTACCGGCCCACTGTTCAGTAAAACACGTATTCCAGTTGGGCACGACTGTGCCAGACTGAGAGAGTTTAATGTGTCCCTTATCGGGCCATGTGCAAAGCTTCCACTGACTGCAGCAGTAACAAACGAAGATCCACAGGCTTAATCCACTACTATTAAAATTAATATAGCTTTAGTACTACTTCAGCAGGGACAGGATCAGTCCCCAGACAGACCACTACCTGTAGTCAACCCCATGACTGCCGGGGGAAAAGACATCCCACCTTAGGTGCTGCACACCATATACTCTGGTCATAAATAGATGCCAAGCCCAAGCTGGTTGTTAATAGTACAGATCCATTCATTTATTACTCCTCCTTGTTTTCAATCCATTTCATTATCTTATTTGCAACCAAAATACTCCCAGCTCTCCGTTCCAAACAGCAGATTATGCCACTTAATGGCAATTAAATGTCCTAAAGGCATTAAAAAGGCTATTACCAAAACATGTTTTCAAGCACCGGTATAAATCATTTCATATAGGCTTTGAAATTCATAATGAGTGAGCCTTCAACGCAAACGTCTGTGTTGGGGTCATACGTCTAGGTGTTAACACAATATTTATTTTCAGTAATAACTAATGATACTAAAACTTTCTCCAAACTACTAAGACAATCTGAGTATATGAGAATTTTAAGATGATAAACAGTTTCTTACCCACCTTCAGTAAGTTTCTCTGATACGGACATTGCTTTTGAACCCCAAACCTAACAGCAGGATAAATAAGCGAATAGGACAACACTTAGCAAGCTTTACACTTACCTATTTACACTTCAAAGCTAAGCATATCAGTTCAAGTTATGAAAAACATTTTCAGTTAATTAGTTAATTAAAAAAAAATACCTAAAACTTTGTTGATGTTAGAATCCTACTATTGGAAGGAGGTTGAAAAGTGAAAGGGAAATCGGTTACATCACCTCACCAAGGAGACACAGAAAAAGCATTTGCCAATTTTTCTCCAATTGTCTTAGTCGATCTACTAGAATACCTCTCCTACAAACTTTGTCTCATCCTCCACCTGAGATCCCCTCTCATAAATACATTATTACTGTTAGAACAGATTTTTTTTTCTTGGAGATCAGCATAGCTACATTTAATAAAAGTCAACTATGAGCAAATGCAGAACAACAGACTAGGCTAAGCAAGTCACTCCTTTTTAACTGTTTATTTTAGATGTTAGCTAGAGCCCACTTATTCTCACTTATCTCATTGGGTTTGCATTTGGCTAAGGATCCCACCTACTCAGAGAGCATTTTGACTCTATCTATAGAAGACTACACCATACTGAAAGTGTTTCTTCCTTTTGATGTGAGATATGGCAACAATAACACTTCAGTTCTAAAATATAACAAGACGGCAACATAAAACATAGTAGTTACTAAAATTCGCAGTGACAACTGACTATAAAGTTAAGCTAAAAAGGTTTAAATGGGGTTGTCATAATGGCAGGTTTTGGCCTAATGAGTGTCCCAAATTCAAACCCGATTCAACTCACTGCAGGACAAAAATAAAGAATTATGAACTAGAGTAACTGGCTTGTTAGGGTGTCTCACGTACAGCCCTGCCCTGCTGTCAGATGTGTCCCCGTTATTCAGGGACATATCTTGGCTATATTTGGAGATACACTTTCAAATCACCTAGAAAAATAAAAGTTTGCATCCCTTCCTCTTTAACACTGAAGTCTAATAGAGTTCACTGTCAGAAAATCATTGAAAATGATCACACACACAACCAATGGCACAATCGAGGATATCGGGTACTTTCTGAAATTTAAAATAAGACTTGTTAAGTGTATTTCCTTATTATTTTTTGAACATTCATCATAATGCACCTCTCGCTTCTCATCTGTACCTCTTCACCATGTCTTTATTTCACAAATAAGAAAACCTGAGCTTGAGGAAAAGAAGTGACCGCTCCTGGCCTCCTAACTTCCAGTAAGTAATAATCTATGGTCTGTTACTTTCACTGAGGTTTGAACAACTTTTGGGGATGAATTGCAGACTAATAAGCAACTTTGCTGAAACTGTGAAAATGAAGTCATTCTCTAGCAGTTGTCTATTATAACAGCTCTACACTGTCAAAGTCACCCTTTTTCTGGTGGAAGTGGAAAGGCAAGGTAATATCATTCAGTTGTCACAACAAAGGGCAGAGCTCCAAAGACGACAGGGCAGCACAGAAGTTTATTCAAGCCTGAGCACTGTCTTCACACAAGGTATCTCCATCTATGCACTATGGGATATGCTTTTTCAATACCTAGCGGGAAAAGTTATTTTGTCCTGTAATGTAGGAAATCATTACAGATGTCAACAAAGACATGAAATAAAGTTGAACCTCTGATACTACATTTGGGGTTTGGGGTTTCTTGGGTTTGTTTACATCAACTTATTTTCCATAACTACCACCGAAACTGCTTATCACATATATTTAATCTAATATCCTCCTATTTCCTTTATTTACGTGTTTTGATTATCCCAACCTTTGTTTATGCAGAGCTGAACTGAACTTAGCAGCTTTTAATTACCTCCTTGCCAATGCAGAGTTGGACCAATATCTGGTGATAATTAGAAGAGCTTCATTATGTTTGGACTTTAAATTCTTTAACAAGCTTTAATTACTAGTTCTCAAGTAAAACATTCAGTCTAGTGCCTGTCTGTAGTCTATCCTGCTTCTTGCTGTGATTCTTACAGAACTGCAGAGCAGCCTTCAGCTCCCACTGAATACTCGGTTACATAGGAGAGGAGTTCCTCAGATTCTAATTCTATTTCATTACACAAAATATAGTAAATTTATTTTTTAAGTAGTATTTGTTAAGGAAAAAGTCCAAGAGTCTATACTGTCATATAGATTGCATTGTCATAAACAGGATTACAAACCTGAAAAAAATATTAAGAGAGTGTTAGAATGTTAAGGGATGGTTGAAAAATAATCTCTAATTAAATAATTCAAATGTAACGTATTTAATTAATTAGATATAATCTTATAGTATCTTCATAAAACCATTTAAAAAAATAAGCTCCCTAATAAACCCACGCTGCTTTTAAACAGACAACATTCTCACAGTATGCAAACAGAACATATCACAAGAATTATTAATCTTTCTATCACCTCGCATACCTCATCCTCACTGTAGGACTCTACCCGCAATAATCTCTCTACAGTAAGGACTTTTAGCTTAGGCCTGGCCAATACACTTCCTTTTCTACAGGTACATCACTCACCAGCCAGGATCCTTGTTAAAATCAGGGATAAATGTATTTTAATTATTATCAAACTTGAATAAATACCTGTTCATGTTTCCAAAATAAGCACTGTAAACAAACCAGGAATGAGGAGCCGTTACTCAGTAGCTCCTCAAACTGTGTATGTTCACATTTATAGATGCACCTTACAGCAGCGAAGCTGTGGCTGGCTACAAACCCCCTACATCTGCCGAGGTAATGGAGGACAGCTTTCCAAAGGTACATAAACACAAGGTGTAATCAAGCCTTGTAGTGTACCAAATTACTGAAACTCAGTAGATGCAATCTCCCATAAAATACCTCCACCAGACTCTTCTTTCTTCCCCTCTTAAACATATCACACGCTAACATTTCAGCTTCATATATTCAGATTAAATCCAGCCATCCAAGAACTAAAACCTGGAAGAATTCCCTATTGCAGGCAGATATCTCTAAAACCAATTTAAAATATTAAGTTACTATTCTTGCTTTTCATTTAGGACTAAGTAAGCCTCTGTAATGAATGTGCTCCAGATATGAAAAGGTATTAGAAACACTTCTTTCCCTCTGTGCTTTTGTAGAGAACAAGGCAGGATATTTAATGCTGACAGAGCCAAGGCAAAGGCTGTGTCTTCCCAGATCAGGCTGAACCATGCTGAAGAGCTTCTTGTGCAAAAATGCAGGATGGGTACAGCTCACCCCGTCATCTCCACTGCCCGTCCACCACCCTTCTTCTCTAAGGCAGGGCGACAGCAGTCACCAAATGGCAAACGTTCACCTTCCCCAGTACAAATGAGCCTTTGGACTGTAAATCCCATGACTAAAAGTATCCTGTGAACGCTGCATTTTCTGTGTTGGTTTTATTATCATTATAAGCGTCAAGGTCATCATCTTCACAGCTCAGAAGGTAATTAGCTGAGGCAAAGGTGCAACCTCCTAGCAGAGCAGCTTTGGTAGGAGGAGAGCCGATGTGTGCTATGAAAACCTGTTGCCGAAGTACATAGTCGCAGAAATTTAGTAGCAGATTGCATCATTTCTACATTGCTTTGAGATAATCAGTGAATTTAAAAGTGTGTATGTGTTGAACTCAGAAACAGCATTCAGTGAGTATTTTCACCTCTTAGATACTACAATTTATAAATTGTTTTAGTTTGCAACCTGTATTTTTCTGACTAACATTTTTGATCGATGGGAACTAATTACAATCGACTTTATTACATTGAGATACAGCCTTACAAATAAGCAGCTGACCCTGTGAAATGTACGGTATGCACTATTAACCTAAGTTATAAAATAAAGATTGAAATCTAAAAGCAAAAGAAACTCAAACTGCTTAAGAAAAAAGTCATTACTGCATGTATTTATGCATGTCATTTTGGCTTTTTAGTTATTAAAAAAAAAAATTGAGAGGATTGAACTTTAATGCTATGACCCTTATGTAGTTGGGCCAGATTTCAGGCTACAGACTACTGTGGTTTAGCTACTTATGAAATAATTATAAAACTACCGCTACCTTTCTAAATCAGGAGCACTGACGCTCATCAGAATAATCCCCTCAGTTAAGGTCCTGAACCCACGGCCCACTGAACCCTGGCAGTGCAAAGTCTTCATACTTGATACTGTTAAATGGCAGGGAAATGACCGTACCATTTCAGTGCATTTTTCTTATCTCTACGTTTCAAACAAAAACCCTGCTTCCCTTTTGTAAAGTCACTGACAGATTGAACAAGAAAATTAATTTCCTCTCCACACAACACTGCTCTTAAAAAAAACACTAGCAAAGCACAGCCCTTTGGAAGACAATTAATAGATTGGTTTTAGCAAGTATTACACAAGTCAAAACTTCTGGGATAGCTTAGTACTGTTTTAATGATAACCTTCCGACTAACTACTTGTACTGCAATTCACGGGGGGGAGAGGAAACAAAGGTTCCCTACATCTTTTTTTAATATTCAACAGTATTACTCAGCCACTGAGAAGGTTAGCTAGCTACAACTCTCAGCCACTCTGAGCACACTATTGGAAATGCTATTTTATTATGCATTGAACTGGGAGGTGTAAGTAAACGTTAGCATTGCACAATGCAGCACAATTTTGCAGGTTAGCAACACTTTTGGAACCAAGTTTTTTGTTTTTGTTAAAATCCTGATTACGTTTAGAAGCAGCACAGCAACTGCAGGCTAGATCGTATGTTTTCTACCTTCCTTGCCAACCATGTTAGAAAAAAACCCCTTATCACTGCAGCAAAAACAGACCACCAAAGCCCTTCCAAGAGAATAACCACATCTTATCTCAAATGCTTGCTTTACAAGTCCTGACATCAGTGAGAATAATCAGATCTGGAAAAGAGGCTATTTGCTATTAATACTAATTTAATGGTTTGCTGTTACACAGTGCTATAGCCCCTCTATCTGGTAACAACCAGCAATCAAGGCTCGGTTCCTACTGAACTAGAATCTTGAACTTTAACAGTAATGATGCTGTGAAATGACCAATGTGAAGATAATTTCATAGTTTTGGTTTCAGAAAATAACTGAATCTTAAAATACAACTTGCCATCTCTAATGTTTTAGGAAACATTTTCTATCTACAAGCTTTAGGAAGAAGTCAGTGTTGGCATGTATCTAGCTGAGGAAGTAATACAGAGAAAAACTGTACAACACCAGAAGTATTATTTTCCGGAACAATACCAAAAAAAAAAAATTAAAAATCAGGTAAGGAAATCATTTAAAAGTGATGTTCAAAAAAATTCATGACCCACATGCCTTGTGACAGTCTACAGCTAAGCTACTACAGTCCCCCAGAACACAAAGATTTTACTACAGAACATATTTCAGGCAAAGAATAAACAGGATAATGGTATATTTTTCATGGCAGTGCTAAACACACACAAAAAGGAAAATGCACCAATGGAAACTCAGTTCTAACAAGCACACTTAAACAGTGCTGACAACTTTTAAAGAGCAGCACTTTAAAGCTGGCGTACATTTGTTTACACAGGCATGTTTTGTAAGCATTCACACTGCAATCTAAGACACGGTAACAGATTTAATCACACAGATGTTCCCATAAGTTGACCCCGATTCTGCAGATGCATAACTACAAAAGAGAAAAGGCATCACTCACACACCCTAAATTGGGCCTGCACGTTTGCAAAATTGGGCCATATAGCAATCTCATTATAAAAACCAAAGACGCTAAACTACTTAATTCAGCACAACTTCTACACGGAATACTATCAGGATGTTTCTTCCTCAGTTCTTTGCTAACAAAGTTACAAAATGTCTCGGTGAAAGGCCTTTTCCTACAGATTAAAATACTAATTCTTTTTCGTACGAACTTTTTTGTATACATTTTTGCATACAAAGAGCACCTCCCACATGGCCAATACATACGCATTGCTAACGTGCGTCTTCCCTATGAGCGTAAAATACAACTGTAGAGCCCTCAGAATTGCCACAAGATTAATTCAAATTTTAAAAGGAAAAGAAAAGCCATAAAACCAAAAAGTAACAAACAAAAAGGAGATGTTAGAGCAGAAAGAGGAGACTTTGCACGTTGTTGGGCTTATTTTACAGGGACTAAAGCAGGAATTTCTTCAGGTATTTCAGGCCAAAGTTTCACTTCGTCGTTTTACCCAGTTATGTTTTTATTGGACAGTGAGCCTCTCCCGTTCTAGCTGAGCTTTTCCCAAAGGCATAATTCTTGCAGAAATACAAAAATCAAATTACTCTGAGGAAAAAACATAAATCAATTTGGACTTAAAAATCAATTGCTAAACATGATATGAAGTGAATTATCTTTGAAGCTGAATAGTTTGTCTCCTACAGTCAGCAGAACTACACCACAAAGAAAGAAAAAAATCAGGAGTAATATGTTGTAAAAAAGACCTGGAAGTCAAGGAATCCTCCTACTTACATGCTACATGAGAAACACAGCTTTGGAAATGCAAAACACTGCCATTGGAGGACAGAAAAGATGGAATACTGGAAGAATTTTGTAGGCTTTACTTATTTTATCTATATTTGTAAATATTACTAGAATAATATTGAGCACATTGATAAAGTTTCAGAAACAAACATTTAAACAGTTAGCAATAAGCGTTCAGTAAATGTATTTTTCCTTGCTATCACCAAATTTCACCAGGAAGAGTCGATCCAATTAGGTATTTCTTCTGCGAAAATGACACTGAAATCTATCAATGCAGTTGCTATTTTAATTTTCCTCGTGGCTGCTTTATTCATTTTTCTCCTCTTGAATGCATTTTACCAAGGGGCCCCAGAAACCGGTGTGATAAAAAGTAAAAACCCAGTAAAAACCCCAGTTGTATGTGCATTTACTTTCTCGGTGTGTTACCTAGAAGCCATTTGAATGCTCATCCTCTGTCTTGTCCTGGGCAGAAGTACCCTGGCCGGGCAAGCCCGTCTGCTCAGCCCTCACAGGGAGCTACTTTCCTCCACTGAAGATGTACTTTACTCAGTGGAGTGGCTTGAGATTAGGTATGAAGGGGAAGGTAAAAGTATGAAAGCAGGTTTAAGAGCTGTCGCCTTGGAAGTTTAGTTCTGAGCAACGAGAAAACACAGCCCCAGTTTTCAGCTGGAGCACAGCCGCCTTATTAAATGACACTTCCAACCCTCATCGTATCGACCCAAGAACTAAGTCCCTTAGAGTAAGAAATCATCTCCATAACACAAAGCGTCCTGTTGTTTTTCCTAACCGTGTTTTGTCTACTCTTATAATGCAAAAAATAAATGTATCTATGCTTAATAGTAACAGTGACAACAAATCCCTTCCACACAGCAGAACCTGAAAGAGACTTTCGAATTAAAAAAGATGCCCTTTAACTTGGCGTTCAGTCCAGTTAGCTACAAGGAAACCTCCAGGTTCCTTTTCTGAACTACACTGCAAGGACAAGGACCACAACCAAAGCATCTGTCTTGCTCAGCAAAGGCTGGTCCTGAAGTTACTACAGGCTTTGAGGTCCTGATCCTCCTCGAAAACAGGTACTGTGCAAATGCACAAACACCTGCTTGTGTTTTGCGTGTGTGAGCATGTGCACGCACACACGTGCACAGTTAAGACAGGAATATTGCAAACTTGTTCAAACCACAAAGAATCTCAAAAAGAAACCACCAGGCTCGGAGACATCCGAAGTCTCTGGGGTTTATTTATTCATTTAGATGTCTGACCAGGTAGTCCCACACAATTTTACTAGGCACCTTTCCTCGCGCGGTTTGTTTCCAAACAAGTCATGGGAGAAATCCGCAAAACCAAACACTAGAATGCTTTAGGTACTTCCTGAAAGCCACATGAGCTATAGAATTTAAAGATAAAGTCAAAGCCAAATCCATTCCAATCCGCGTATTTACTGGGCTTTGCAGGAGGTTTCAAAGCAATGAGTCAGATGATAAATGTACTGCAACACTAGACACAATGCTGTAGATAGAGACAGGTCTTTTGCTTTAATTTTTAATTTCCATTTTCTGTGGGTTTAGACAAACCACTGACATTACTTTAGCATAATACTTTACAATGAATCGATACTTTAATTTAATAACGGTATTCTGTTGTCAACATACAATATATCACAAAATGTCCTTGTATAGAAGCTAAAAAAAATATGCCAAATAAAATGCAAGGCTTTGCTTTTACCAGTGATCACAGGTTAAATCAATGTAATGAGAATCCTTACAGCCCCCAGAAGAATTTTGTTCGGGGTTAAAAGGCAGCATGGAGTAATTTCAGCCATACCCCTTCCTCTCATCATACCAGTGCTGTGAAGGCTCTCCTAGGTCATGGGATTCCAACAAGCACTTCAATAAAAGGAACGTAGAGGAAATATATCTGAACAGAATCAATGTACATTATCTGTGAGTGGGACTTTTACTCAAACATTCCACTTCCTTACGAACTCAGTGATAACTGCACTAGTTCCTAACTATAAAGGGGATTATAAATGGAAAATGGAATTAAGTCCAGTGTTATCCAAGTTTATTGAAACAGATGAAGCAAGTTATAGCTGTAAAATATGAAAAATAAAATAAAATTACAGTAACTTCCACTTTAGTGGTGTGACTACAATTCTGTATTTATTACTTTTATCTTGACAGTAGCCTGCCTGTTGACAAGTATTTAAGATGGGAAACACAGATCTAATCATGTCTGTGGTATGTTGACTCATGGTATGTGAATAGAAAGTAAGTGGGAATGAGGAAGAAGCAAACGCTTTTAGAACTCCCAGTTGTTCGCTTCAGAGTTTTTTTTTTCCAATTCAACAGCTTCTGATGCATTACAATTTGATAAATAACTGACATTAATCTTAGTCAATGCTAAAGGCACGTGCTTTACAGTCATGTGTGCTCCCCTCAATTTCAATGACAGCTCATGATCATAATGCAAAGCGTTCGCAGATACACGTCATCTGTTGGCAGAACGTTTTAGAGCTCTGGGAAGAGTAGGTCTGGTTTTACTACAGTTTGGCACCTCCCACAACACCCTCCAGTTGGTGAAAACCCCGCAGTTCCATCTAAGTGTCATCCTTAATGTGAAAAAGATATTTGAGTCAGTGTAAAATAAAACAAACAGCTTTTACCAAAATGTCAGCGTTGGTAACAGTTCAGCTGCCAGATGCTTGTTACTTGAACCCATGCCGTGCATAACAACAGCCAGAGATATGACTAGGATAAACGACTGGACCAGA
>NW_008825610.1:565195-568104 GCF_000699105.1 Pygoscelis adeliae
TAGTCAGGCTGCAGTCTGGACTCATAAAACAAGGTCGCAATTGGACTTCACAAGATATATTGATTAAGAGTTCTGTAACATCTCTTTCCTTGGTTACTATGCATTAGCTGAGCCCCACCTGCCTGACCTCAGTTCTCTGCATTAGCCTTTGGTCATATGAACACAAGAGAAACCACAGAGCTATTTCATAGCTGAATTCACACAGGAATTCTTATAAGTACAGTATCTCAATTTAAAGATAATAACATTACTGAAGAACCCAGAATACCATGAAAAATGCATATTGGAAAAATCAGGGCATGACTCTTTAGAAATGAAACCAATGGCTTGATAAAAATAAAACCTCACTGGTGTGTTCCAGTCAGTTCGTTTATTTTTCTGATCTACAGCTTGGACAATCCTTCTAAATCAATGATTGTTTTTTATGTTGAGCGCTGGATAAAGAGGTTCATGCTGAAAAGCCACATTCCATGCATGATCATGGAAACACATGCAGGCACAAGACACAGAGCGAGATTTGATGAGTAAGTGGCTTTTGCTTAGTCAGAACCTGAAGGATCTTCATCAAGAACTTTCAAAACAGCTAACAGATAGCTTGACTTTGAGTGAAACACAACCAAGAATTATTGTCATTATGCACACCCACAAAAAAGTGAGAGATTTCACAACATCTCCTCAGATGAATACACACACAGAGAGAAAAGCCTTTACCAACAGTTACTTCAGGTGGGCAATCATCCAGCTTTCTGGAGACATAACTCCTGATTTGCCTTCCATTTTCCCAAGCCACACTTTGAGCCCATTTTAACATGTGTTAAAACAATTAAATAAACTGCAACACGAACTGGTTTAAATAAAGACAGTCGCTTCTTTTCTTAAAAGCTGTGAAATGCTAAATAACCTATGACTCCTGCCCACATACGTGCCTTGCCAAGCCAGAGGATCACACAAGGGTGTGCACTATTTTGAAAGCTGGGGCATCAGATTTGTCATGTCAGATTTGTATTCACACGGTACAACAGGATCCATGACTTTCATTTCAATAGCAGCTGGAGCAACGGGCACGGAAGGAACATGCAGCTAAACCTGGGAAATGAGCATTAATTTGCTTTAAAAAATTCCCTTTCTTCCTCAGAGCTGTTAGTGGCAGATGCAGATACTTGGTTTGGGGTCACACCATGCCAGCAGTTCACGGCAGAAAGATTGCATTTCTTCTCCCTCTCCCCTCCAGTGGATACTGCAGCCTCAGAGAATTTTGCATGTATCCTCAAGAGATGCTTATACGTATCGGGAAAGTACAGCTGTAGGCTTTAAACAAAATTTCCACATGCCCTACAAATTCAAATCCTTTTTTATGATGCAATGTATTTAATCTTCCTTTAACGATAATCTCTGCTATCAGTGTGCCCAAACAGGGTCAATTTCTGCTGGATTTGCACTTCTTGCATTTCATCCTATAACCGAGACGTATCTAATGAGGGGAAACACCCTGCTGTAAAAGGTATTAGCAGTCTCCCTAACACAGATAATAGTTACGAGACTCTGCAACTGCCAGGAACGTTTCCAGATTGTGGGTTTTCTTCTTCCTTTGTGTGTCTCGCATGGAGGAGAGTCCTGCCAGCTGAACATTATTTATTAATCAGGCTATTCTTGCCTTCTATACCTTGTAAGGAGACAGCACAGAGGGGTGGAAATTGCCGTGGATTTCTCTTACATACCCAAAAAGATAGAAAGAGGAGAAAGGAAGAGATTGCAAGGCAGCATTCAGACCCCCCACCTGGCAAGCCCAGGCAGCATCTCAGACACACACAGGTCACGGCAGTTTGAAACACCATGTAACACATCGGGTTCACACAAGGCTTGAAAACAGAGACACAGGTTGAAAAATCAGGCTCCCTTCCCTGTTTTGTTTTTACAAAGTGCCCTATACAGCTCCCTACACCTAAGTGAAATGGGTGGGGTTCAGCTCCACAAGAGCTTTTCCTTCTGGTAACATCTGACTTCCTTAGGTTATACCTACAGAGCAAGCAGTCGCAGGCACACCTGTGAGGGACGGTTCTCTCTCAATTACCGTAGCAGACACTGGGGAAGCGAGTTACTGCCTTCTTTGCTCTCCTGATTTAGCGACAGTTTTAGTCGTAATCATTCCCAGCCATCCGCCACCTGCACGCACACCCACCCACCCATACACGTCCAATTTCCTGTTCTCCCGATTTTGTCAATTCACAAGATCAGTTCCCTCGCCATATACTCTCTGCCCCGGGGCTCATCAGCAAATAGATTTAACGGACAAAATAAAGTTCAAACGACTTGCTAACAAAATCCTCTAGCGGAATAGCCATACATTAGCCTGCGAAAGGGGAGCCCTGGGCTGTGAAAGCAATTCAGGTGGTAGCATTCGATTGAATTGACATTCCTAGCAGAAGCAACTAAGAGTTAATGGAGGACACACGGGTTCTCATTTCCTATACTGCATCCCAGAAAACGCAGATGACGACTATAATACAGTGTAATTGAGCATTACACTAAATAGCACCACACTGAAGTTCTTCTGGCAAGGATTGCATTTGTCCTAGATAACCTTTACGAGAAGCTGAAAGTTGATGCACCCAGACCAAATGAATTTTCAGATTTAGCCCGAATCCTTAGGTTTGCGCCTAGGAGGGTGGGAAGAGCCGGCCACCGAGCATCAACCGGGGAACTAGCCCCCTCCTCTGCTTAAAAAAAAAAAGTCAGTCACGGCAAGACGGTGCTGTGGCTACACACAGGAGCCGGGAAAGCGTTCGGCTGCGTCTGCATACTCGCGGGGTGCCCTGTGCTCCTGCCCGGTGGGGCTGGCTGCGGCTCTTTCAGGAGCCGGGCGCTGGGACGGAGGGAGCATCCTTCCGGAGCCCGCTCTCATCTATTTC
>NW_008825610.1:570276-572014 GCF_000699105.1 Pygoscelis adeliae
GTTCCCGGGGGGGGAGAAAAAAAAAAAACCAAAAATCCACACGCACACACACAAAAAAATTAAGATGAAACCCTGGACGGGGGGCGGCAATGACCCAGTCGGCAAAAAAATACGGATCCGGCAAATAAATAGGCACGCAGAAGGCAGCTCCTGCCAAGCTTGCAGCTTCTGTTCAATTGTGTATTGCTATCGCAGCGCACGGGAGGCAGGCTAGCGCGCAGAAAGTGAGGCGCCTCCCACCAAAGCCTAATGGTGGTTTCTTAATGCGCACAAGATAAATAAATGATCCAGGCGAACCCCTCGGGAGGGTGTATGCTACGGCAAGCGGAGCCTAGGAAAGGAAAGAAAAAAGAAAGGGGGGGGGGGGGGGGGCTGAACCCCTCCTGTGGTAGGAATCCAAGAGGCTGCTGCTCTGTGTCAAGGAAGACGTGCGGAGGGAGCGGCGAGGGGGGTGCGTCTGCATGAGGGAGGTGGAGACGCCTCCCGAGAGGATTCCCGGCGAAAGACTAGAGCTCAGGACGGGAAGATGTTTTCTGACGCTGATGCTATCCGATAACTAACGATAAGCAGCATTTTGTTGTTGTTTCTAAAAGGGATTCCCTAAAGGAAAACAAAACCCCCCAGACACCTGCCACCAAAGGACAGTCCTTTTTCGGCAGCCGCGGGGGCAACTGGTGGCGCTGGCACGTACTGAGGTTGCAACTCTCAGGACGTCGCCAGACAAGTTTTGGTATTGAAACTACTCCAGCTTTTTGATCTACTCCAGAGCTGAACTCCAAGTTCAGTGTGGTCAACAGCGTGCGCTTTCCATTCACTTACTGGACAAAACATTTAAACAGCCAGGTGGTCACTGAAGGGTTAACGGCAGTGTACCGAAGGGTGGGTTTATCGCCATTGTCAAAACTTTAGAGAATGGTCTATGAAATTATATATGTACAGATGTTTTCAGCCCTTTCTTCTGAGCTGTTACTTCATTGGTGTCGTTTCCTGGTATTGACACGTAAGTGTAATTTCCGTAGTGATGTAGTTAAAAGTATATTAATATTCATACAGAGTAACTGAGCAGAAAAGTTGGAAACAAACTGTGAAATACATTTGTTCTGTATATACACAAATATAGAAAATAAACTATTGCAACTGAAACGTATCTGCTTGAATTTTTCTTCAGAATGAATGTTAATAGCATTTATAATATGACATCAAAATTACCTTAACTAGACATCTAGATTATTGTCCCTTCAAGCGATCCAACAGGAGTTTGGCAGCTTCTCTAAGATAGGTGTATGCTAACAGCTCTCAGGAAAATCTGTGGAAGTGGCTTATCAGCTAAGTGTACTGTTTAAACACTTTCTCATAAAAAAGCACTCTGGCACTGGGAAACATGAATATAGGGGTTTCTAATCCTTCAATGAAGAGGCGAAAGGATTAGGAGAAAGCATTTAGAAACAGCCACATGAGCATTGCCTGGTACACCAGGGTCAAAAACTGGCTGGATGGCCGGGCCCAGAGAGTTGTGGTAAATGGAGTTCAATCCAGTTGGCGGCCGGTCACGAGCGGTGTTCCCCAGGGCTCAGTATTGGGGCCAGTTCTGTTCAATATCTTTATCAATGATCTGGACGAGGGGATCGAGTGCGCCCTCAGTAAGTTTGCAGACGACACCAAGTTGGGTGGCAGTGTTAATCTGCTCGAGGGTAGGAAGGCTCTGCAGAGGGACCTGGACAGGCTGGATCGATGGGCC
>NW_008825610.1:572069-578242 GCF_000699105.1 Pygoscelis adeliae
ACATGAGCCGACAGTGTGCCCAGGCGGCCAAGAAGGCCAACGGCATCCTGGCCTGTATCAGAAATAGTGTGGCCAGCAGGAGCAGGGAAGTGATAGTGCCCCTGTACTCAGCACTGGTGCGGCCGCCCCTCGAATACTGTGTTCAGTTTTGGGCCCCTCACTACAAGAAGGATGTTGAGATGTTGGAACGTGTCCAGAGAAGGGCAACGAGGCTGGTGAGGGGTCTGGAGAACAAGTCTTATGAGGAGCGGCTGAGGGGGCTGGGGTTGTTTAGCCTGGAGAAAAGGAGGCTGAGGGGAGACCTCATTGCTCTCTACAACTACCTGAAAGGAGGTTGTAGCGAGGTGGGTGTTGGTCTCTTCTCCCAAGTAACTGGCGAAAGGACGAGAGGAAATGGCCTCAAGTTGCGCCAGGGGAGGTTTAGATTGGATGTGAGGAAAAATTTCTTTACTGAAAGAGTGGTTAAACATTGGACCAGGCTGCCCAGGGAAGTGGTGGAGTCACCATCCCTGGAAGTATTTAAAAGACGGGTAGATGAGGCGCTTAGGGACATGGTTTAGTGGGCATGGGGGTGTTGGGTTGACGGTTGGACTCGATGATCTTGGAGGTCTCTTCCAACCTTAATGATTCTATGATTCTATGATTCTACACAAATGGATGCCCAGTAAAGCAGGCAAATGAGCAAGACAGGGAAGTCTTGGGAATCTGTGGAGGCTTTGTCCCTGGTTTTATGGAATCCTGGATTCCATATGGAAATCTAGAACCAGGTGGTTTCTGTTGTGAGTGCCTGTCCTGCACAGTCCTCACCTTCCTTGCAAACTGTGAATACCTTTGTCCTGCTCTGGGCTTTGCATTGCCTGTACAAATGTCCTTTTCTTTTGCCTTTTCTGCAACCATATTGCTGTTTGCTAAGCTCGATATGAATCACTCTTTGTATTCATTCTCAAACAATTTGTACATGCTTCTTGGGAGAACAGAACACAACAAAAATGTTTACAGCCCTCACAAGACAGAGAGCTTTTATTTTTCTCACGACTATGTCCTGAAGTCTTTCAGTGTTTCATCTGTCTCAACTGCACTTCTTCCCCCCAGTAAGATTTTCCAGCTGTCAGCTCCTAAAATTTGTAATGGTTCTAATGGAAGACATCAGGATGTGATACCATTAAGATGACTCAAGTGTAGCCATTTCACTGTTTAATATTGAAAGGCTTCCTGTATTATGAGTAAAGATTTTCAGGCATGTTTTCTTACAATTTCCCATTCTTATCATTGAGGGTTGACAAACTATTCTTGAAATTGATTGTGGAATGCTTTCAATACGCCTCACTTATGTGAATTACTTAAAAACAGGTATTCCCCTGATAAGTTAATGAAGATCTTACCATTGACTATTATCCTCTTTGAAGAAAGTTCTTTGGTCTAAAAACATGAAAGGCAGGGATCTTGATACAGGAAGCTCAAAGCAGCTTTCCCTTAACCCCACAGTAAATGCAAATGTATTTCAAATAGGTTATCCTTCAGTTAAAAAAAAAAAAAAAAAGCCATGCACCTAGACAGACATCTGAGTGCAGGCAATGTATGGAAACCTCTTCCTGTAATAATTTAGTCATGAGTTAAAATGTTATGATGCGTACAAAAACATAGTCTCTGAATGCTTCTAGATTATGTCTCTGTCCTCAAAAATTAATATTCAAATCATAAGCAGTTTCTCAAATCAGCCCACTCTTGTTAAACTGAATCTGTTCAGTGCATTAATTCTAATTTACGTAGGTATTTGGTAAATTTCACTTGCATTTCTTCCTACTCATTCTGTATCATAGCCCAACTCTTTTATTTTTTCTGGAAATATGTTTATCATGATCAGAAAACAACATATAATTTATTTTTCTTGACTTACTTTTCTTCATAATATGCAAAGAAAACCTTAGTATCTCCTTGAGGACATCTGTGACTGGGATGGAATAAAATTATTTATCTACGGTGGAGTCAGAAGTGGTATTTTCTTAAGGACTGGTGTGACACACGTGTAACAGATACACTGTTTATGCATAGATTGCTTTGCTTGTCCCAGAGGCGTTACATTTTGGCTGTGCAGTAGGTATGCCACAGCTACCAGTTCTGTTACAAGGGTGCTGCTCCTGACTGGCTTCACACATGCCTCCATACAACAGAAGCACGTACAGCCACACAGTCTTCAAATAATGAAAAGTAATAAATGAGTTAAAGGAGTTAGATTTGCTTTAGCTGTTATCATGGAATGGGTTCCTAGAAATCTCGGGATAACTATCCTCAGAATAGCCAACAAAAGAAACAGAAATTCAAAATTGGAAAATAAGACCCTTTTGGAGCCATGTCCATTTCAGCACCAAAACAATATGCACGTGAAGTGCCCATATTCCAATCCCACATACACATGCAGGTAGAAGCCTTTCTTTCCTCCCCAACTTTACAAAATATCTGAGGACATTAATTGTTAATTCATGTAAATATTATCTGAAGCTGTGAGCAACAAAACCTCTATACTTACTTTGCTTTATGGTGCCATCAGCCACTGATCGCATAAACGGTCTCTGGAAATTGTGAGTTCCTCCAGCACCCACCTCGCTTGCTGTGTTCTGGCAGTTTGGCAGTTGGATGTGGCAAACAAAACAGAACTTCACAAGCAAAGGATGCTGGAATTGGGGCTGGTTATGTCAATAGGTGTTACGCTGCTGGGCTCTTTTCCCAAACTAGGGCATTTGAATATTCTTTACTTCGTTCTTCCTCTTAGCTTTCTTTTATCCCCAGCTCAGCTACAACATACGTGTCCCTATCGGTTGGTTCACAGTCAGGCAAAACCTTGCTTTTTGTCTGAGGTCGGCATGTAACTCTATTCCTTCTTCCATGTGAAACATTTAAATAGCGTTGCACGGATCCCATGTGCTCAGAATTGAGTTCCTCTTTCCCCCTCTGATTGCTAAAATAGCCATTAGGCAAGACAAACAGACTAAGCTTTTTTCAGCTAACATGTTGTCAAGAGACTTGGGCTATATTCCTGTGCGTAATGTAGAGCCCAAAGTATTCCTCCTTGTATTTTTACACAGGATGTTATGAATGCTCCTGGTACCCGGGAGGAATGGCAGCCATTTGAGGCGTTAGCAAGCTGCCAGTTAGCATTATGTCAGCCTCGGACAGGTGTGAGATGAGTGGCAGTTAATTCTGAAATGAGGAGAAGAGTCTGCTCTCTCTCACTGCAGTATAAACTCTGAATAACAATCCCATGGTTAAATTAATTGGATAAAATACACCTATCCTTTCACACAGTGCAAGTATGCCGATTCCTCCCCAACAGTCAGCATGTCCTCAGTTTTTCGAATCATGTGTAGCCTATTTGCAAATGCCAGAGCTGCCACTAAATATCTAGAATTACACTTGAATGTACGCCAATGAATAGATACAATTCAAATATTCATCTTGGTGTGGTTCATAATGATTAATTGAAATACGTCATGACATTAGCAGAAGATCCTACACCCCAAATCCTACAAAACATGTTTCAATCAGGAAATATTAATAAACTGAATACTTTCCTTGGAGGAATTTGTTACTAAATAACTGAAATCCTAAAGGCCTTACTTTTTATCAAGCCAAATTCTCAATATTCTCCGCTTTTAGCTGGCCGTAAATTCTAAGGATTTAAGCAGGAGAAATTCTGTTTGGCAAGAGTAAAATCAAAGTAATTTTTTAATTCTGATTTTAGTGGTATTGTATCAGTCCCTTAAGAACACACTTAATAATGATTTCAGACTGAGAAATATAGTGACTAGTCTTAACAGTGCCCTTGCGATATACTGAAGCCACTACAACATAACAGAAATGCATATATTACTCTTCAAGCCTTTGTAACCCCTGAGATTTTTATCAGGAACATAAATTTAGGATGCCAGAGGAAGAAATATTTGAAAGCAAATATGGAAAATGCCATCAAAAGGGCTTGCTCCAAAGCTCGATGAAGTCAGCAGAAATCTTCCAGCATATTGCACTCTATCTTGGACAAAGCCCTAAAGCAAAATTCAAATCTTTCCAAGGTTTAGGACAAAACAATGACAACAGCAAGTGAGAAAGCCTATGAAGCAATCAGTCATCAACAGACAAGAAAGTTAAAATTATTTGCTATTATGACTCACTTCCAATTTTTTTCCTGAATATCTACCTACTTTCCATCCCAATTAGTACACCCGATCCCAATTAATCAGGCAGAAAGGGAATATATACTATATTTCAGACTTTGGCATCTTTCCTTTTTCTTTTCAAGCTTGTTTGCTGTCCCGTGTAACTTCTGCCCAGTGGAGAGAGCACTGCTGCTGCGTGTTGCTTGGTGAATGATCTGGCTGTGGATATTGTCACATGACATGAGACTAGACACATTTTGGAAATGCTCGCACTTTTACCAGTCTGTCGCAAGGCATAATGAATAAAGATTCAAATACCTTTAGTTCTGCTGTCCATTGTAGAAGCTTTAGTCTTTGTGGAGAGGTCACAAAGAAACTGTTGTTTCTGCAGCGATTTCCATATGCTGCCAAAGGGGCAAAGAGGGTAAGTTATGAACTCTTAAAATGTACCTGAAAGGCGGGTGCTTGTCTGGGTCTTCCTCTTCCCGATAGCCCCAGGGATGAGCAGGGATGTGTGCCAGCAGCCTCCAGGTGATGGGTGCTCCAGCAGTAGCTCTGCTGCAGAGGCACAACCCTGGAAACTCCTCCACCAACAGGTCTGAAGCGTCCAATGTCTTCTTCCTGAGTTTCCCCTGGAAATTAACCCAAAGTAACAGAGACTGTCAAAATTAAGAAGAGCATGAGGCATCCAGATGCTGAATTAGTTTCACCTATTTCAGTTTCAGAGATGAATGCTCTTTAAAATGGTAAATCTGCAAGGGTAACAACACGGTGCAAATAGTGCACCTCCAGATGACTTTGAACTAAGCCTTAAATCGTTGCCTTCTCTAAAACTACAGTTATTTACTAGCACCGATTTTTTTTTTCAGTCTTGATTAGTTTTGATGGTAGATAAAATTACTTTCTGTCACAGCCTTTGGAAAAATAGTACATTCATCGTAGCTGTTACATTAAAAAGGGAGATTTTATATTTAAATAAATGATTTCAATTATTTTGTAAAGTTATTACAGTGATCAAAGACAAAGCAGGGCTATAGAAGCACTGGAAATCTATATTAGAGGGAGGAATAAAATAGCGATGGAAAAAGTAGAACTTAAAATAAATTTAATGCTCTCGTGAAGTCCAAAGTTGATAGGAGCAGAGATAGATTAAAACATCCTTATCAGTCCCAGCAGTTAAATTACATCCAAAAGGACAGGCTTCTCTGCCAAGAACAACCAAATAAATGACCGATCAAGCCAAATATTGCTGCTGATTTTAACACCTAGAAAAACAGTGACAAGAGAAACTGCTATGAGCAATTAACTTAATTTTGTGTAGATCCTAGAGAAATGAACTCCAAATTACTATTTTCTTCATACTACTAGCATTCATCCAGAAATTTATTTTTACCAGAATGTTTTATTGTAGTACAGACTAGGTGCCAAGACTGAGTAAGCCAGTTCAGCTATGGATTTGCTTTTAAGTCTTGGATAAGTTCTTTTATCACAATTTCCTTACATTCAGAACAACGTTTCCTTACCAGTTTATTTTTGTGAGTCCCTTCATTTCATTTTGGTAAAGCTCTGTAATGGTGCTTTTCATAGCTCCATTATCAGTGTTTTGTTTGGGCTGTTGTTAGGGGGAGTTGGTCATATTCAGCCTATGTGAGTTCAACCTGAAAGAGTGCTTCTTGTATTTGAAATGTCAAAATCAGCCATTGACATTCAAATCTGTATGTAACAAGTCTGGAAATTCATGTTTTTAACCTTGAATTGTTCAAAGGTAGCAATGCTGAACAACACTGACCCATACTTTCCCTGCTGTAAACAGGCCGGCCCTCCCATAGCTGACAGGAGCTGGTCCCAAATGTTCCAGGACAGAATCCGTCCCACGGAGGCCAGATTTCCATACCCTGATGCATCTGTTAAGCAGCATTTTTTCCTGATATGACCTAATTGATATCAAATGTAAGGCAATTGCCTGGGAGAATTATATCAAAAGTAATGAGTGCTATTAATGTGATTTTGGATGTCAGACTC
>NW_008825610.1:578254-579488 GCF_000699105.1 Pygoscelis adeliae
AGCTTAGCAGGTACCTCTTTAAAAGCTGCCCTGAATGTCCAGAACAGCAACAGGTAGAACAAGCCGAGGGGAACAGTCTCCTTGTCCTTCCATGTAACACAAAAGGAATTCATTCCACCAAACTTCATGGAAATAGTTTTGTGGAATCTGTCCTTAAAGTTATATTTCAGTGACCCTTTGAAGTAGCAAAAGCCCACAGCATCTCATCATTCTCATAGCTTAATCAGGAAGAAAAGCTGGATCTTTCATCTTTAAAGCTTTGAGACATCCATGAAATCATTCAAATTTTCTGAGCACTTCACCTCTTTGTGGATTTCAACTATGTAGAAAAAATACCTTTTCTTTCAGATCAACGCAGGAGTCAGAATAAACTGTTTCTTAGCACCCCTATGTAACTATGAGGAACTTTACTATACCTAGCCTAAAACAGCGTAAAGAGTTATGAAAAATAAAGCAGATGAGAATCCAGCTTTTATCACTGTTGTGTATTTCAATTTAACTGCGAATGGAGAGACACTAGGGAGAGACAATAAGAAGTAAAACAATGCCTAGAGCGAGATAACTGCTGAATAAATATTTCAAAGAGAACAAGAGATGGAATGTTAATTGATAAATACCTGCCTGATGTTTTTATATACAGAATCTATTGTATTAAAAACTGTCATAAAAAAAGAGAAAAAAGGGAAGAATGTACTCTGAAAAGCAATAGATTTTGAAAGCAATAGAATTACCCACAATTAGCCCAACTTTCAACCTCAGAGTTTTAAAAATAGTAGATTTTTTTTTTAAAAAAACTACGATTCAACCTTAAACTAATTAAGTACCAACGTACAAGTCTATGTTTCCACTTCGTGATGCTGTAGGTGTTAACGTTTATTTGTCCAATGGAAAACCAGAGATGAATTAGTTAACCTAAAATCCCAGTTAGTAATTGTGAATCATAATGCTGTATTTCTGTGTGTACTATGAATACATCAATGCACAGCCCTCATCATGGTAGTTATGCTCTACGGTTCAATAATCAGGGATTTAATATTTAATAAACAATATACCAATATACGATAACAAGATACCTTGCATATTCTGATGTTTTAATAATAGTAAGCATGATAAACAAAGAGCTGTACGGTTTATTGAAAGAGTTGTTTTCTTTTGTGTTTGGTTGTGGTTTTTTTAATCAGACCAGCTGAGCTAGTTGGCTAAAGAAAACAAGCTTTCAGTCACACAAGGCTTT
>NW_008825610.1:579505-606956 GCF_000699105.1 Pygoscelis adeliae
AAATTACATTTTTAGTGTCACTTACAGATCTAAAGGGAGAGTGGCGAAGCTTTTGTAAGTATATATGCATGCATGGATATAAACATAGCTACGTGTGTGTGTGTGTGTGTGTGTGTATATATATATATTTGAGGAGGGAGATGTTAAAGCTGTGGAGTAATCAGGAGAGTACATACCCTGGCTGTGGAACAAACCTCTATGACTTTGTCCCATTTGGTACCAAAGCAGCCACCGCTCAGCTGCTAAACAAAGTCACACAGCTCAATTTTGCATGCAAATACACATGGGCGAATCTTCCCGGGTTTAGAAGCAATACAATGCAGAACCACTTTACTGAATCATATTGTAAGGTCGAATTACACATCCATGACCCATCAGGCTATTCTGGCAGTCAGAAATTGAAGCGAGTCTCTCACCATCAGCTGGGATGCATGGAGGAATCCCTAAACAAGACAGCTATAAAATGGGTTCTTCAAGAGCAAAATCATGTAAGCTCCCAATCACAAAGCAGGTTCGGAATTTCTGTATCTCTTTTCTGTGCAAAATGAAGATTTTTATTTAAAAGAGCTGTCAACAAAGGCTAAGTGGCTAGACTTCATACACTGCTCAGCTATTCATTTGTTCTACAGCCGTCCGCATTTCCCTTCACCTCTTTTGGGAAACTGAACCTATTTTAAGGGAAATTCTCTCCAGCCAATGTGTCATCTATAATGAGGGAATCAAGCTCAGCAGAATGGTAAATCTGTACTCAGAACTCAGAGGCCAGAAATGAAGATGTCAAAATTTGTTGCTCTAGCTCCCCGATCATCCAAAGCTGTGGTCAGGGAATCATGAGAGATCCCAAGGTCTCCGCATAAGCTTCCACTGCTATTTCTTCACCTCCTACATTTCTACACTAGAATGTAGTACAAAATAACAACATCCACAATGCAGCAAAACATTGTTCACACCTGAATGCTTTAAATCTTCACTTTCAATGTTTATTTGGACATCTTATATAAAGCACCAGTGTCAAAAGTGCTGCAAATCATCTGCTTCCATTAAAATCACCAGTCAATTGCACGAATTCTGTATAAACCTAACTTTCACAAATTCAGGTGCCTGAAAGTAAAGGTTAACTGAATTTCTATCATTTTAAAAGTCAAGAGGTATTGTTATCCCTGAGCTTTTTTACCCTACATACTGCATTCTTGTATATACTTCGAGCCGAAACCAGATGTGTGATCAGGAGGCAGAGACATGCTTCAGCTGATAAACCCTGATTTAGTTTTTGGCATGAAGAGGAGGCAAGTACAATGCACGGTATAAATTTGCCTTATATAACTGTGTTCATGCCATGAATAAAGAAGAACCTGTACTGTAGATGTTGCTGCCCTCCCTCGAAAGGCAGGGAAAGATCAGCTTATAGATTTCATTACTTCTGTGCTCCTGAGGATATGCCCTAGACTCAGCTGTTCTAAACTAAGTCCTCAAATTCAGCCTCCAATTCTCAGCCCTGCTGTGCAACAGGCCAAGCAGTACTGGCACCTACAAGAAACTTTCCTCTAGCAGCTTGTAACAAACACCTTTTTAGACGAAAACTGCCCCTGAAAAATAAATATGCTAGAGTATACATAGGCATATATACAAAGAACAGAAAATCTATAAACTTTGGTCTCAGGAAACCCATTGCATCTCACAAACACTGGGATATCTTAGTTCTAGTAAATCTATCCTTCAGAGTCACTATCTTCTTTCACTGGTTTTGCGCAAACTGTCCTTAAATGCTGAGCTGCCTTTCTATTCTAAAATGAGGAAGCTTTTAATGATTAAGCATCCCTCTGATAAATCAGTGATATAATTTTAATTACTTCCCCAGTAATGGTCTCACCATTAATTCTTAGGAGAAAATGTACAGAAGGGTGTCTTGCCTCTGGTCCTTGCTTCATCTCCTACTTGTTCATCCTAAAAGCTTCTTTTGATTGACTTAGAAAAAAATCAAGCAGACAAATGTGTACATATAGGTAGTAACACACACACAGTCTGACTTCCTCCACAGCACATTGCTTACATACACAAATGAGATAAAAATTACCGCTAAGGCGAAAAGCACTTTCCTTCTTAAGACCCCATTTCCTATCACATAAAACTTGCTAAAAATATGTTCCTTTTGAGATATATATTTGCAATTTCAATGCTAGCAATGCCAGCCAAAGTGGGAACTTTGAAGGAAATGTTAAGCTCAGCCAGTTCCATCATTAAAGTTATGCAAATGGGAAAACACATTCCTTCTTTTTAAACACTGCTACGTTTTAGTTGCAATCATAAGATTCAAGAAGTGAGGATGGCATATAAATGTCAAAAACTTGACAGCGTCATAGGGTGAAATCCAGTCCCAGCTGTGGTCAATAGCAGAGCTTCCCTGTATTTCAACAGGAACATGATTTTACTTACAATCTTCACAGAGCAACTGAGAATTGACTCAAGTTTAAAAGTGAAACTGTTGAGATTATGTGTCTGTAGGAGCAGACAGCAAATTTTCACTGTGTGCTACTAGCTCAGGAAGTTCTGAAGCAAAATGCACTAAACCAAGAGAGTGATAGTAAGACAGACTTCTACTGCACATCATACGATGTCATTGTTATTAAATTTTGACAGTACTCACTGTCTTGCGGAAAGGAAGCAACACAAATGTCACATTCCTGGTCATGAGACTGTGGTGGTGCGGCAGTGTCCTCCAAGAGGAAAGGTTTTTCTCTGAGGCTGGTGCTGCTTGCTGTTCAGCAGCTATCATTCCCTATCCATTTCAGATATATGAAAAATAAGTTGTATAAACAGTGAGGAAACCTACTTCCTCCTACCTTGTTCAGGATATGCGCTGGAAGACATCCCCCATAAAGCCCACAGAAGTGTTCCCTGCCTAACCAGAGTACTTCTTTGAGAGGTGGCATGGGGGTTTCCTTCCCCACAGCATTCCATGCCTTTACTTACTGAATCAAAGAGATTTTTAATTAGAAATCATTTTCTTCATTAAAAGCCAGTAAGATAAGGAGAATCACCATTTAATGAAATGTATTTCTCTTGTCCTGTCATCTTTTCGTGTTACAGTAAGATTTTCGGTTTGGCAGTCACCTCTGAAAGTGAGCTGTGCAACAGGTGCTTTGCCTTTGCCACTGGGTCTTCTTCGTTTTTAAAAACCGATACAAACAGACAAACAAACAAAAACAAAACAAAAAACCCTTCTGAACGAATTCTAAACAGAAAAATTCTGAGTAACGTATTTTTGAAATCGTTCAAAAATGTCACCTATGGCAATGCAGTAATTTAGAGTCAGATGTTTCATACTGAGTCTATTGAATTAAAGAGATCTTTCTTACTAATAGAGAATATTCTCTATTCTTATTATCAAACATCTATGAAGTTTGCAATGTAGTCAAGTAAATCAGATAAAAGTCAGACTTACTGTAAGAGCCAAATGTTGACATTCCTACACAATTTGAATCACCTGTTAGCTCACGAGTGGCCGTGCTCACTATTTTCAGAAAATAACAAGAGACTTAGATTGCTCAGTTTTAAATGTATTGTAAAGTCCTCATCTCTCTGAGAATCTTGAGAAACATTAAGAAGATATATCTATGGCCAAGGTAGCTGGAAATCAAAAAAACCCCAGGAAGATCGTTAGGGAAAAAAAAAGAGCAGATTCAAACTGAGAGCAGGAGTAAGTACAATTTCTTCTTTCTTCTGAAGCTATGAAGGTCAATTTTTATATTCAAATAATGTATAATATACTGGGGTATAAAGATTTTGCATTTTTATTCTAATTTGTTTTTCTTTCAAGTTCAGAATCACCAGCAAAGAAAATTACTCTAATTGCAATGCTTTGTGTACAAATAGTGATTACAGCTTAGTGGATTGTTAGGACACGACACCACACAACTTATAGATCAAATTGAGTGACGTCTACACCATACCAATTTTTTCAACGTAGATAAATCAAGATAAGCTCTCTCTAAATATTTGTGACCAAAAAAATATGGGTGTCAAACCTACCAGGCACCAGCTACATGGTTCTTGATTCAGAACTATGAAATAATCATAGGAAAAAGCAGTCGCAATGTAGGATGGCATTAAAAACCAACAGCAGCAAAATCAATTTTAATTAGTTCCCAAAGAATGAATATGTAGAGACCAAACCTCTTTCTCCAATATATTAATACAGCTTATTTTTTACTTGGTTAGTTTTATGGCATTCATCAAAGGGGTGCTGAGTGACTGGAAAGGTGCACACGAAAGCACTGAAACAGTGAATTGCATACGGAGATATTTCCACATTTCCAGAAATTTGCTATTGGTTTTTTTCCCAACGTATTCTCTTACAGAGTTAAATGCACATATCTGGAGGACGGAACAACTCTCTAAGGTTGTACATTCAGAATGAAGTACTTGAACATACTATTTATGGCCAAATTAAAATTGTGCATAGGAAAAAATATGGCCACTTTATGTACTAGAAATTGTAATTTTTAAACTTTTAATTAGATTCTACTTATAATGGATATATTTTGGATAGTATTTTACAGATATGTGGTATCATAGCAGAAATTAGCTGAGTTTTGACCCATCACTTGAATCCAAGCACCATTTTTCTAAAGCTAAATTACAGTGTATGCTTTTTCCTGAGGAGGAGAACACGAATTTAGCTAGTGGCAGAGATTTTAAGTTACGCATTTTTATTTTGTTTCCTCTAAAGTTCAAATTTCTGGCTTTTAATAAAAAAAATGATATTCTGTCATTCTATGCCATTGATGACAGGATAATGGATGAGGTCAGGCACAGTCTGTGTATGAGTGGGTGAGACAATGAGAGACAAGTAATCTCTTCCACCACTTTTGCATTTCTTGTGTCCTGTAAAGCAGTTTCTTCAGTCTTAAATATTTTCTAGTTTGTAGACTATGGGCATTATTTACAGTGCTTTGTTCATATACCTTTACCTTCATTTATTAATAATTCCTGCCAGTAATAAAAGACTCCGGGGGTTAACACTTGAACAGTTTTAAGTGAGATGCAGCTGAAAAGCACTTTAAGTGCTTTCCAACAGTCATACCTTTCTTGACAAGTTCTATTTCACTACATAGGTGCTGCTTGGATGCTCATATGGCCCTCTCATACTACATGTCCAGCTCAAGGCAAGTAAGCCTGCAAAATTAACATTTTGGTATCTGAACAACTGGTGGAAATCTCAGGTTTCCAATAGCATTGTAGGATGCATAGTATGTTTTAAGGAAAGGTGGAAGTAGGTGTATGGAACTAGTGCCTTTTTGCATGGGTAATGGATTTAAAAAAAAACAAACTGTAACATTTTCTCACCATCTGGCATATAAAATGGTATTTCTTTCCTATAAAAATGTTGGTGTTGGAACTGTAATATCTAGTCAACCTAATCTCAGCCTTCAACAGGCATGGAGTTAAATCAGTATTTCTGCAGTGTTTGTGTGACATACTAACCCTAAAAGCAGTACTGTTGATAAATACACCACGGGTGCCCTAAGCAATGCTACTAAAACAAAAGACAAATGAAACTGTGGCATGTTGAGGACAAGAATAACTTTTATGGTGAATAATTTTAAAAACATTACTTCATTGTTTTATGAATGCAGTTCAACTGACTTTTTCTTAATAGGAAAAGTAAATGTGTAGATTAATCAGGATTCCAATGGTCCTCTGTACAGATGACGTGGGAATCCTCCTCATCAAAGCTCAGGGCTGTGCTATTAATATGCCCACAGAAGCCATACAGCTCAACTACAACTACAGCATACCGAGAGCCCCCAGGTTAGCAGGGGGAGGTTTTAGCTATTTACAGAGGACTAGCAATCAGTAGAAAACAAAAATTAAAGGAAGGAAACCTAGTGATGAAGAATACTCTGAAAGACAGTCACTGTTATTACAGAGATGGAATACTGCTGAATTGACCTCTTGGCTTCCACAGTAGACAGACCTTTACAAAAAAAGGCATAGGTAGGACAAGGAGTTGATGACAGATTTCATCTGAGTTTCCCATTCTTTTACAGTTTGCTTTTTGCATTGTGTTACTAAATTTATGATTAATAATACTTTTTTTTTTTTGTCTTATACAGAAACCCCTCTGATAATGGTAGTAAATGAGAAACATGTTTCTTTGGAAACAACACAGCCGAATAATAGGGCTGCAGAAACGCTTTTGTCTACAATCCAACATGAGTTTGGAAAATCTAGATGAGGTGCTTTTCCCACTGACCCGCAAAAGCCAGTCTGGTAGCTGGTAGCATCAAGTGCCAGGACACAGAAGAGTCTGTCCTAGTGCATATTCTTTAAGAAGCTGAAGGTGAGCTTCACGTCAGAAAACCCTGTCACAGACATATACAGTATTACTGCAATGCTGTTTGTAGAATACTTCCAGGGCTGGGCAGTGACTAGAATTTAACATGAAAACAGTTTTCTTGATTTCATTGTAATTGGTCCCAGGCTTAAAATTAAACTCAAGCTTACGTACTTAATTTACCTAATTGCCTTGCTGTATGAGGTCTCTGTACTTAAATTGTTAGTATATCATCCTGACAGGCTGTAAACTATAGTTTTATATCAATGCATAAATGTAAAAGTATTGATGTACAGTCTGCCACCATGGGACATTGCATAATTTACACATCCATTATGCAGCCACAAACACATAGATCCATATCATCCTGAGCAGTTGTATCCAAGCTGTCTAGATTTTAGCCAACGCTACCCATTTATTCTTAAACCACTTGTGCTAGCATTGTTTTAACACACATTTAACACACTAGGCAGATACGTTTGCCAGAGCAATCCTAAAAGCCATCTAACTGCACATCATATTTGCCTTCTGTATAGCAAGACAAAATTCTGTTTCTGCTTGCAACCTTTTATCCCCTCAGTCAAGTAGAAGTTTTGCCTTGTAATCACAGTGCCCAGGTTAAATGCTGTTGTAATAATCTGGAAAACATTGCTATCCTATACATCTAGACAGAGCTTTCGCTGCTCCCACAGAATCTGGGGTAAGGCCTCTCTGCCGTCAAAAAACAGCTCATGAACCCTCTACCCAATACCACAGCTCTAACGCACCAAGCCCAAATAATGAGCTCGAGGCAGAGCCATACTGCAATCTATTCGGCCTGTTAGCAGTCCCTCCAGTTGCTAGAGATTTAACCATGCGCAGACACTGACCAAAATACAGAGGGGACATGTAATGTGTGGGTTCAGGAGTACATCATTATGCGTGGCTTCATCACACATTGCACTCAGCAGTGACTAACGGAGTTTCCCTGTTTGACTCTTCAGCGAGGAGTGCATTTTCAAGAGGTGATGCGAAGTACAGTTCTGCTGTTTGTGTGTGAGTTGTGTCAGAGTGCTATGAAATGCAAAGATAACTTTTCTTGCAGGTTTTGCAGTATGCCTATCAGATCTGTAATGTTACTTCTTGTACACTGCCAACACATTTTTTATACAGTGTCAAATACCTACCTGGCAGGTTGCATCTAACACTGAAGGCATTTGTTTGGCAGAGACTCAGATTCTTCAGAAGGCATTCACTGTTCTCCTTCTTCTCCCTCTCTTTTCCCCTTCCCTTTCCACTTTTTTTGTTTCTTTGTTTGGTTTTTTAAGTGTCTCACCTGCAGCGTGTGCTACAGAATAGATTAATTGCTTTCTAGGACACTGGTTGGATTTAGCCCAACCAAGAATCCCTCATAGGGTTTGTTTAACCATTTTGTCATAGGTGGTACAAATGTAAAATTGTCTGTTGCTATTTGATCTGTAAGCTTTGACCTGATCGTTGTGTGTGTCTGCAATTGCACATCTCTACAATCCTCGTCTCAGAATTAACCTTTTTCTGTCCTCAGTGCCACTTCTACTCCTATTACAGGCCTTTAAAAGAAAGTCTAAGATTCAAGAAGTGACCTTCTAATCTCAGACAATGAATGAACAAAATGGATAACCTGGAAAAATCATTATTTGTCCTGAAGAGAATGAGAGTTTCATCTACTTTGAATTAAAATTGGAAAGCAAATTTGATCCAAAAGGAGGAATTTTATCCTAGTTCCAATACAGTATATTTTTATATACACAGTATATAATTTCATTCTTTGGCAAGGCCTTTTACTTCCAGGACTGGTAATAGTTTCCTTGCAGTGGCCCTGGCTCAGTCAATGCCCAGCTTTTAACCTTGAGATTCTTCGTCTCCAGGCAGCTTCATTCACATGGCCAGGGCCGACACACGAGCCAACCCAAGGCTTGGTGTCCATCACAAAGCTTAACCCACTGGCAGAAATATTGCAGACTTCAGTTTACAGCTCGCTTCTCTGCTAGCTTCCACATTTCCTACGTGAAAGCTCTTGATGTCTCCGAGGCCCAGCTGCATAACGGAAAGAGCGAGTGCCTTCACTGCTCCTTTTCCGTTTTGTTAGTACAGGTCATGAAGGCCTCAAGGTGAAACTGTGCTGCACGCAAACTTTCTCTGCACAATCAGTTGTCTATCTTGGCTAGACCTTCAGGCTTTTCTATAACATGAATAATTATTGAGAGTTTATTTACTAGAACAGTACTGGAACCTTTTGTAAGACAGAGACTCTTCTCCAGTCACCATATGAATCAAGATAACATTATTGCAGTTAGTGAAATATATTACTGCATTTGATAAGATTCGTAGACCCATTTTTTCCCAATTTTATAGAAAACTCAGACTCGTTAAGTGGGTTGGTTTTTTTTTTCCCTTTTACACTTGCTATGCTGCTTTTCAGGATTATAATAGGTCTTGGCTAGGAGTTTGGGAATCTCTTAAATACTGTTCTTGCTTTGTCATAGAAAGGACAGCAATAGCCTAAATCCATGTATAATTTTCTTTTTCAGAAGAATGAGGTATAAGACAGTGAACATAATTTCAATATAATTTCAGCAGGGCAGGATCCATCCTTAAATGTTCTTCTAGTCATTAACTTCTGCTTTGATGACATGATTATTGTTTAAATGTAGAAGAAAGCAAGAGAGTTTTTATATAGTGTGGGTGTTTACATACCTGCTGTATGTAAAAAAAAAAGGCCACAGCTTGAAGCACATCAGAGTAGCAGCAGTAATTAGGTATTGGCATATCATGCAAGAAAAAAAAAGAAAGCTTGAAAAATGATACAGCTCAATAAAGTTTTAGTATCCTAAAGCTACTTGAAATTTCTCAAAGGGAAATGTAAATTGTGAAGGGGGAACACTTACGATTCTTAGAAGGGATAATCAATAATAAATACAGGGAATAAGGACAAATTATCCCGTTTAAGTCTGTGTAAGCAATAGGATCACACATCTGTATGCAGGCCTTCAAGTAGCCAGATAGCTTTTTACAAATACCAATTGCCATATCACACAACACCTTCCTGTAGAAGTTATTATAACTATTAATCTCACCTAATATATACATGCAGTGACAGCATCTACCAGGAAATTTGCACCCAACAGAAATGAAAATCCTTAATGAACATTGTTTTCTGAATCCGTTTAAGCCCCCAAAACATTCTGGACCTAACTTTTCTTTGGAACAAGTCCTTTACCGTTTTAAAATTTTTACAAGCAGTCTTTCATATGTTTTATAGCCAATGCTTCCAAAATATGATGTAACTACGTTACTAATCGTGATAAGAACCAGTAAAGCATTTCAGATGGATAAAATGCATCTACACTCTTAGAAGACTGTGGTCACCACAGGCATTTATACATTTGTTTTCTGAAATGAACTGACAATTCAACTGAAGGAAAAATCATGGTAAACCAAATTGGAATCCACATATTCACACAGAAACCTGGGAAGAGCAAGAAGAGATTTAGAACAGTTTGTACCAGCTGAGACTTGGTCTTGTGTCTATTAGAGTCAGCAATGAACACGCACAGGGTCAGCTGGAGCTGAGCAGAACTTAGATCAAACATGCTGGCAGGCAGCAGGCTTTTGCTTGCTCCTATTCTTAGAGCCAGCTGCTCTGAGCTACCTCACCTGCAGCCACGTAGGTATTTTTGGAGTCTGGAATTTCCAGCCTTTTGGTTTCTGTGTTCAAGTACAGCCTCCCAGACAGGCTCACCCTGCAATTCTAATTGGGCCCGGTAGAAAATGTTAAGATTTGAGCATTTGTTTCAAATTGGAAGGCAACCAAATTTTTGAAAGCTTCCTTAAAATGGAATTGCTTTTCTCTACCCAGATTGAAATGCTGGATGAAACCTTAAAGAGAAATATCAAATTGGCACTACTGAGCCCAATTTTTTATTCATTAGGGTTTTTTCCCTCATTTGTTTGGCTTTTTCCCATGTTCAACAAAAATTATTTCCAGATTAGGACATTCTATAAGAATATTTCATATATGGACAAAATTGTTCTCTGCTTCACCCTCCTTGATATTTCTCAGTACAAAGATACAGGGAGTCAGTGAAACAGGAGCTTGCATTCTGCAGCTGAATTACGTTACAACAACACAGATGGAACTTTAGATGTAAAGCCGTATTTTTAGCCAAAGCACAGTTGAAGCAGTGTCATCCAATGTAGTTAGAGACATATACAAAGATGCTTGCAGTAATACACATTTATCACTTTTAGTGAATGGCTGATACAGTACCCTGTGTACCCTGTCTTTGAGAAGTATGAGCATTTAAAATATATTTTTTCCTTTAACAGGAGAGAATGGAGTATTATATTCCCATATGTGGCCTTATACTGCTGCTTCATTTGGCTAGCACTCAAACTATTCCTCCAGTTTCCCCTTTGTGAGTACTTGTGTGAAAACTAGTATTTTCATGGGCACTTGTGTAATTGCTCCAGGGTGAAACATTTGCCATTTCTTCAGAGAAAGCAGATATTTATGGTAAGAATTGTGAAATTCCACCTCCAGAGCACAGGTGTGAATTTCCATACATTTGCAATTGTCACAGGGAATGTTCAATGTTTTAATGGCAAAACAATAATTTCCAACAGCAAAATTCCCTCATTTCATGAAGGATTTGAGGTGGGATCAGGACCATTTACCTTTATCACAAAGTATCGCTGTGATGTTTCTGTGGTATGGAGAGGTTTTATTGTTTCTGGCATATTGCATATCTGAGCTTAAAAATAAGAAAAAATATCGTATTAAAATAGGAATTTGAAAGCACTGAAAGGGTTCAGAATTTGAAAGCACTAAGAAAGGCAGGGGGTTGGGTACAGTTCTCTGCACAAACCCATATTCACAGTTCTGAGTTCTGGGCTTTGATGTCCCATACAGACACATCAGTGAGGTGCTGGACAAAACTTCCTGGAAGAATGAATATACATCCCTCCACCAATTTCACGAAGGAATAGCTTGTGAATATATGTAAGGGCAGCAGTAGCCCCTTGTCACTGTAGGCTATCACTAGCCTTAAAAGCTTAAAAACCCATTGGAAGCAACTCTTCATCAAGTCCTTCCCCATTAAAGAACATTACTGTTACAGCTCTGTGAGGAGTAAAGGAAGATCTAAAAGATCTATTAAATGTTGGAGGCTTTGGAGCCTCTTCTGGACAAACGCTGGATTTTGTATTGCTTTATATTTCTGGTAAAGAGGATGCAGATCTTGGGAACAGGGTAGGGAGACGTATTCTAGTAAAAAGTATTAAAGAGAGAATCAGCCAAGGAGGGAGCATGGGAAGGAACAGGCGGCTTCTTGGAAAGCCTGTTGCTACTAGCAAGGAAAGCACTGCTTTTCCAAAGAAAAGATGCCATGGAACAGCGGAAGGACTGCTGCTTTTAACCTTAATGACAATAAGCAACCATCACAAGCTAGTCGGTGTTTTCTGAGGCATTTAATGTTTAAGGAGATGAAAACATGAATTTCTTTTCTCTGAAAAGTGTCATACTTTTATGAAGTCTTCAATAATATTTTATAAACTGATAAAGCAAAGAAAGTCATAAACAGCTTTTTGAAGGCTGTTTTTCTTGCCTTCCTCCCCAGTGGGAAATAAGAAAAGGGTAGATAGCAGCCACACAAGGCTGGAGAGCGTGGGTGGGCAGTGTGCAAAATGTTAGATAACCCAGCAGTTTAGCTGGCTCTGTCATGAATCCATGACTACACCTTGAGTCCTCCCCAGAACCAGCATGTAATTCATCTCAGAAAAGCAAAAAAGTTAATTATGGAATAAATGATAGAGCCCCACCTACTGCTGTTTTACTGTATACATTTCTAGATACACACACACACACTTAATGCAAATATAATTCCTTAGTGTATGGATGGGTGTTTCTTTTATAGGAGCCCTAATTATGGATTATAATCCCACAGTGTGTGTGTTTTGTATACATACAGGACTGCTTAACTTGCAGTTAAAATCTAGAAATATAAGTACATTTCTTTCCATCGCTCTCTGATTCAGGCTTTCCTAGTTAGTATGAGCATACACTCGTCCAAAAGGCTCCCCAGGGAAAGATTAAAATTTTTCAAAGAGGCCTGAAGATCTTTTTGGTCAGCAGTTGGCAGAACGAATACTCATTTCGCTAGCAACACTGGGGTTTACAGTCACAGAGGTTCCATCTCCTGTTACCGTCCTTACCAGATTATCTGGCACGTGATGTTTTCTACCCAGACTCTCTCTGCTCATGTGTAAAGAGGAACAAAGTATTCCAGCAATGTGAACATCCTTTGAAATGGCAGAAGTTTTGCAGTCCAAATGGAGAAGTTTAAGTAGAACATGCATGGAAGATAGGATATACATTATTCTCATTTTGAGTAAGCTGAACCACAGTACTCAGAAAATTAGTGAAGGGACCATCCAGACAATTAAATGTCTTGTCCCGGCTGACACCTATCCAATACATCCCCTGCTCATGAAGAATGCAACACAGAAGTTCACTCCCCCAACTCCCACTTAACACACAAGGCTTTTAAAAATGCCTATTTCACCTGTCTCCTTGTCATTTGCTTTGCTTTTACTTTAGTTTCACGTGAACTGGAATTCCCATTGCAAAGGGAATTCTTGACAGAACTTTTCTGAAATCCCACGTCCAAAGTGGGAGGCATGTTTTGAAAACACCAGAACGCATTCTTGTAACAATAATAAATTCTTGTTGCAATAATAAATCAGTATCACATTTTGCAGGTAACATCTTGTCTTTCAAGTGTTACCAGTTACTACAAGTTCACAGTTTGGTGCGATTTTGAAATAGCAGCAGAACTGTGTCAAAACTGCAAGGAAAAAAGACCTTGTGCAAGCAAAGTGAATTGAAATAGCTAATGAAATGTGACAGCTGGAGAAAAGGACCAATTCATGTATCGCATTGAGAATGGCAACGGCAACAAGTTTTAAAAACCTGTTGTTAGCTGGCAGCAATTGTTCTGTTCTGTCAGTTTAATAGGTGATAAGCCAAAAAGGTGGAAGAAAAACCTCCATATTATAAGTACACTTATTTCCACAATTTCATGGTAGTGTTTTGCCAATGCTTTTAAACAAAGCTCTCCGAAATATGGTTGCCAGTGTCTTAATAAAGCTGAATAGAAATCAATTTATAACTTCCTGTTCGAGTATTAATTTCTTCAAATGAAGTACAGACATCTGTCTAGCCTGACCTTCTGCCCCTTTTTTGCTCAATGGCAATACTTGCTGACAACCGCTGATGTGTTTTTACTTGCCCCCCAAAAGATACTAGAACGTTTGAGACTAGTCAAGGGACATGGTCATAAATATTGATTGTTTGTTGTTTAAGTTATGCAAAATATTTGATGACAGGATGCTGAAATAATTAATAGACTTTTAATTTTGGCAAAACTTTGAGAAATAGCTTTAGCTGAAAATTATGATGTTTTCTAAACAATATATTTAAACACTTCATATGCGAGGGTATTTTCAAAACCTGAACGTTTATAATATTATAGTAAGGATTGATAACTCATGAATGAGAGGGAACACCTTATTCTTGGTACTACAAAGCACTCTACACCGACCTCAAAATATATACATTTTCACAAATTCACAAAAAAACCCTGTGTTATTTTAACTTAAATGATTTTGGTTTGTTTTCTGTTTGGCCACTGAATGGAAAAAGGAAATTTTGAACTTTCCAGTTTTCAATACTGAAGGGTATGATATGATTCTCTTCAAACAAATAAAAGATTTTTTAGAAGTCTGTGCAAGAAACGAAAACTGTCCTTTCTAGCATTCCTGGGGGAAACAAATCCAGAATGCAGGACAGGGAAGAAGCACCAGAAATGGAAAAATTAGCAAACTTGATTTGTCACCATGTGCTTGAAAAATGAAATTCGAGGTGGGTGGGTAGAACATTCTTTTGAATTTCTCCTCTCCTCCGGCTCCCCTCGCCACCATTAAAATCTGAGGTGTAGCTGTGCTCCCACCTGTCTTGAAAAGCTGTGCATGCCCACATAACATACATTAGTTGATTAAGCAAGATGTGCAGTATTACATGCAACAGAATATCTCAGATAAAAAGGCTCCTGCTGTCTTGAGAACAACTTTTCAGAACTTAAAAACATGTACAGGTATTGGGTATAGGGTGACAATATTGGAGTTTAAATATATGATAGGTTTATTATATCTTTTAAAAGCTTGGGTTTTATTTATAGTATGATGTTTAGTATTTATGTAACATATATTACTTCCATATCAAAATCAATAGAGGATTAGGAACACAGTTTTGAAAAACATTTAAGAGGAGACAAGTTGCTCCCTGAGTATTTGGAGCATATCCTTGAACAGCACGGCATTATGCACAGACTAAAAGTCTAACATTTCTAAATTCTTCTGCAGAAGTATATTTTTTTAAGGATGAGCCACATAATGCCTTTGATGTTTGATGATACTAGGACAAGAGTGCATTAAACAGTCTATTTTTTCCCTCAGGGACATCACTGCTGAGCTGTGGCAGCAAAAAATACTTCGTTAAATACAAGTGCCAAAATCCAACGGCAAAAGAGACAGGAACCTAAAATGGTGCAAAACACTTCTGGCAAGTGAATATAAATACATTTTATTGTTGTCCATAACACCAGGAGGCCAGACCATATAGTCTGTGGACTTTCTTTAGCACTGGCTCAAAGAATTTATGACACGCAGTTCTTATTATTAGATTACTAAAATAACTTACTCTGGAAAAAACAACAACGGTAAGTCTGCCATTTAATGCACTAATTTGCTAAATAGTTGAAAGGTTCACTAGACTGCTGAATAACTCAGTATTGAAATCCTCTGATTTCTAGATCTGCTTTTAAAACATAACCCCTCCTCTGAACATGCAGGCTGTGGTTTTGTTGGCTGACATCTATAAATTTGACAATCTCAGCTGGGTTCTTACTCCGTCTCGTTGTCTAAAATGACAGGGCTTCCTGAGAGTGAATGTATCTAGGAGGTAGGAAAGAAAGTATCGCTTGGAGTCAGGATGAACGGGAGATAGGCATGGCATAGACAGCTTCTGACAAACTAAATATGAAACGAAGAAATGTGAGTACATCTGCTACTAATTTTCCAGAATGCTCACCATTCTGTCCTTAGAAATACACCCAGATTGAGCACACTCCAGAAAGATATCACAGTCTCGTGAAGCATAACTATTTTTTAAACTTCCGTATTGCTAAGTATACAACCCACAGAATCCTCATTACCAGTTAGGACCTTGTGTGAATATCAATTTTCACATCACATGGGAGTGTGAAAAATGGAATTTTCTCTAGGACAGATCAAATGACTGGGATTAAATTTGAAGGCCAGACATTTGGAATAACTCCATTGACTTTTCAGAGTTAGGCAGCTTTACACCACCTGAGAGTCTGGCCTAAGGTACATATTAAACTGTTTAAAGTATTTCGAGCATTCTAGTAGTATCTTCTAATAGCAGCTTGAAAAATGTGTTGCAGGCCTAGAAGTATGTCAATATTAGGTGTATTTTGTCCTCATATAACAGACTCGAGAAGAAAAACATTTAGGAATATCTGAATTATTGTAACTGCAAACTCGTATTCCAACACTGATACTACCTTACAGATATCAAGGAGAAGGAAGCTTTCCAATAATACTCACGTGAACTTCAACTTCAGTCATAGAAAAGTAATTTTGACTCTCACACATTCAGAACAGCCAAATTAATTATCACAGCAAGGTGTAAAGTGAAATTGGAGACTGAAAATAAATGGCACACAGGTTCAAGAGGCATGTATGTTTATAGTTTGTTTAGAATGAAAAAAGTTTTACAAAGTTAAGTATAGTGTATCTATACCAACCGGCGCCACCTATTTCTCTAATGTATAAAATGTTCTGAACCATAAAGATTTTGCTGCCAGCTTCAAGTAGAATTGAGTCCTAAGAGAAAGGCAACTTTTAATGGCAAGTTCAATGCAATTTAATGGAGTGTGAATTTTAAATAAAGCAAAGTGAGACAATATCAGCACAGCTTAATGCTACAGGCTGTGGGAACAGATTTGTGGTTGTACTTTTGTCTGCATCTTTATTTTCCAGGTATACCAGCCGCATCAGTGCAAGAGATTTCAGATTGACTTCACAAGCCTACGTATTTCCCAAGTCCAATAAGGAAGGTTGCAGACTCCAGGGAAAGCCCTCTGAACTCCTAGCATGCTCTGGTCTCCTTTATCTTCTCATGTGTTAGTCCTTTAATCGTGACCTAGCAAGATTACATAATGACAACTAGCAAAACAACTCCCTCTTTTTCTGTCTACACTGCCTCTTGTAAAGATACCCATATCCTTTTAACTTAGCTGGCGATATAGATCAATATTGCTACAGAGGCATACAGATCAGCATAGCTGCAAAACCTCCTTGAAAAGGTACATAATTCTCAGCTGTCAGCCTGCGGTGAGCTCCTGGAGTAGCTGGGCTGACCAGTTAAAATCTGTCTGCAGTGACTGCTGAGTAGACATGCCCTGTGTCATTACAAACAGGATGGAAGTATGAAGAACATATGAGCGGTAAATGCAATGGTGGAACTTGATAAATAACCTAAAGATGCTGTTATTCATTGATTATCATAAAGAGCCAGAAGAAGTTAGGTTTCCAAATTCCAATAAAAACTAAAAGAAGCTGGGTAGCTAATACTCCTTCAAAATCCTATTTCTGAATTTTATACAGAATGATGAAGTAGTTCAAAGATGTGAGAACAACTTAAATCTTGAGGATAACTGGAGAAATTTCTACCAAGTCTCACCATTGTCAGCAGGGCTGTTGCATGCCAAAAAGAAAAAAAAATGGGGATAGCTTTATATTGACTGTTGTTGCCACTTTATCCGAATCTCTCCCCCCAAAAAAAAAAAAAAAAAAAGAATTCTGGACATAATTACATATACTAATGTGCACTGACACTTCACTGAGCCCTCCTGGCCTTTGTCTAAGTTCAGTTTGAGCCCTAACTTCCCATCTAACTCTGGATGATAGATTTTCCCTGATTTAATGTCGTCTAGCTTCACCTGATATTTAATTTCATTTACATAAAATAAAAGCCTAATAAGAACCACCACCTGTTCACAATTCATATCTTTCTTTTGTCTTTTATGTCATTTACCAATAGTCCAATTATATTGGATCACATGAACCCTCTAATTGTTCTTAGATCTATTTATCTACATTTTTCATCAACAAAAACATTAAGTACATTTCTGAAAAGTCTTTATCCATCGAGTCATTTCTCTCCACTGGCACACACTTGACCATCACATGCCTGAAAAATAAATGGCTGACCCAAGTGAAAAGGTTATGGCTGAAATAAAAACAATCTTCTGCGAAGCATTCAGCTACCATATATTTTCAGCCAGAACTGCTAAAGATTTGCAAATCTGTAAGTATCTGAAAACATGGATCTTTACACTATCCTTTAATGAATCCAAACTTTTTTTTATAGCAACAGGCATATTAACCTTGATGTTCTACTCTATGATTTCACAAATTATACATGGTTTACCAGAGTTTAGTTTCACTTCCTCTGTGGAACTATCATGTTGTAATTAGGTGAACTCCTACGACATAACTGAATATACTATGTGGATTGACTTTATATATTAAAAAAAATGTTCAGATTGCTAAATCTGATATTAAAATGCTATTATAGGTTCAGGATGATTAATAAATCAATGCAACCCTTCTCAACTTAGCAGTCAGTATTCTTTCAAAGCATTAAAATGCTTATTTCACTTGTGTTATTTTTGAAAAGTATGTATTTTCCATATCCTTTTTTTGCTATGAAATCTTTTGCAACTTCCCGACTGTAACATTGCCTTCCCTCTCTTTGTGCTTAGCAATTTATTATTCTACATTCTCCTTGATGTCAGATGGGACTACTAATACAGTAGGCACTCATTCCTGACTATAGCACAATTCTGTGTTTAGAAAATCCAATATAAAAGGAGAAAAAAAGGAATAATACAAGGATTTAGATTTTCTTATTTTATATTGAAAAAGTACAGTTTGGTCTTCTACTGTGTCTGCTGAAAACACAGAAATTATCTTTGTTTATTTTCCTCAACACATTTTTCCACAATGATTTCTCAGCAATCACTGAAAAACAAATCTTTGAACAGCACTACAATATTAGGGAAAAAAAAAGCAAGAAATATAAAACCTTTCCAACAATCATGAAATGAAAAGCTTTCAATATATCTCAGAAAATAATTCTGTGCACAAACACAAATGCCAGGCTTCTGCACAAAGAGATTTCCATGTGGCTTCCATTTCCAAAATATGAATATTACACTAATTTTATCTTTCAAGACAGAAATATGAATATTTTGTACAAAAAACTGTATGGTCATTGCAAGTGGCAATAAATATTCTGAAACACTGATTTAGAAATACTCTTATTTAGTATAAGTTCTTCATTGCTAAAGGACATTTATTTTGTATTTGGAAATCTTCAAAGTCATTTCGACAGAAACAGGTAGGATGTATGGACATTTATCTTTGTGATGTTACCGCTCTGTAAGGAACAGAAAGTATATGGACAAGTCCAAGGTGTCAACCTTGATGGGCAAAAGTAATACTTCTTTTTCCTTTCTTTTCCTGCAAAAAATGCATAGCACTGTCTGTACTAGTGAGTGTATAACCTCACTGAATTCTATTAGAAGTATTATCTTTTTCCACTTCATCATTGCCTTATTAATGTTTCTTTGGTTTTAAGAACAACAAGTTTGAAACAGGGTGAAATCAGTGCTGTAATTCTGCATAACATTGTCTAACTTAATCCTACTGAAATAGAAAAAATGGTCCAATTCTATTCAAGTGAATGTGAATATTAAGAGTTAAGACTGAATTGCATTGATTTTAATAGTTTAACAGCATAATAAGGAGTAATTCGTGAAGAATGAGTCCATAACGTGCCTCCCTGAAATCAAAAATACCTTTAAAACCTTTTGTAGGGCATGAAAATGATTTGATTTTAGTTTATTTGTTTCTACATTTTAATCCACAAGAAATACTAAAATATTTCCTCCCATGAGTAGGAAAAGAAACAAGGTGTTTTATAATTCTTGATTATTTCTGCCTGCGAACGGGTTGCTCAGTATAGCTTATTTGCTTGTTCCTTAACAGCAATTTCAGAAAAGGGGTTTAATGAGCCAAAGAGAAGCCAAGACCAAAGTGACTTAAGACTAGCTCGTTCAATTTCTGTTTCCTCACTTGGCAATTTTAATCCACGCTCCCTCAGTGTCACTTAAGCAGTGTGATATCAGGGGAGAAATCAACTCAGATGTCATAGAATGTGTTTTTGTAGTAAAGGAAGGAATAGGAGGGGGAAAACCCCTCCCTCTTTTGCTCATAAAGCTAACTATTTAGGATAGAGAAGATATGAACACTATAAATATGAAAGGCGTAATTATGGTTCATAGTTGTTCTCTCCATTACCAGGAGAGAGAGGAAAAAATCAAAAGGAAGGGCATATGAGGGTCGTTAAAAAACTATATAAGCTCTACAGAAAACGTGGTCCCACTGACAGTAGCCAAAATGCCTACAGGTGATGTAATTTGCATTTACTTTTGCATAGTTTTTTTTTAAAAATACAAAGATAATGAGTGCACAGTTAGCTTCTGCTTGTCAGATTCAACCATTGCTGGCTGTTTAATTACTGACCAGCAATAGCAATGTGTTCTTTCCAAACCTGCGAGCACACAGACGTCACTGGTCATGGCATGGCATTTTGCAACACGCGGCAGCCTGACTTAAAGGGCAAGGTTTGCTATGTTTTCCCTGCACCTTGCAGAGGCTTCTGGCAGCAGCGTCAGGAAGGTTGTGGTGTGCAATGGAGAAGATGGGGTATTCAGAGGTTTACAGTTTAACCCCTTTCTCAGCCAAAACACTAAAAACTCATCCCTCCACAATATTATTAAGGCACGAAGTGAATTTAGAGCAAGAAAATTTATCCCTGCATGTATTCTCTTGTCCTGCTAGGAAAGTAACTGAAGTGTCTGTACTGACGAGCTCAGCATTCAAAATGCTGCTTGTGGAAAACAATTCATTACCTTCACAGAAATCCTAGTCAAGTACCTATTCTAAGAGATATCCTGATTAAGCCACAGACTGCGGGAGATGGACTTGCTCCAGAAAAGTAGGAGCAAGTTTCAGCAACAAGCGGCAGCAAAAAGATGGGAAAAGTGTGTATGGGGGGGAGGAGGAGTATGGGGGTAGGGGAGAAGGGCTCATTTCCTTGCCTTGCAGGAGAGCAGAATGGGAATTTAATCATCAGAAAAGCAAGGGATCTAAAAATAAGTACCCCTCTAGGAGGAAAAAGTCATGTCATTTCACCAGTGTCAACTTCATTCTACAGTTGTTACCCATTTCTTTACAGCAGTACCATCAAGATGTGTATATTTTCGGAGAACAAATATCCTTCTTCCCTTCCCAAAAATGAATGAATTTGCAAAAGAACTTTAATGCAAATCAAGACTGATTTTTTTCCTGTTTCAGGAAGTATTTTTTATTTTTCAAAATAAACTCTACCGAAGACAATAGAAAACAATAAATTGAATATGCCAATTTTCTTGTAAGCACAGTATTTTTCAGAGTGCTTTTAAAGCTGGAAAATCCAGAACATGGGATATAAAAGTATTTTAGTCCACAATCAATCTATCATGCTGGCCTACTTTTAGGCAAACGTGTTAAAGGAAAAGAAAAGAAAATGAAAGCAAGCTAAAAGCGACAGTATAATAGCTCATAGTGTGTGAATAGTCCAACCAATGAACTTTCTAGACCTTCACAGAAAATGAAAAAGGTGAGCCTGTAGGAAAATGTTTCATTTATATTCCTGATAATGAATCACACTGGTTTACCATATCTAGCTGCAGACTGCCCTTCCACTTTGAGCAACAAAATAAAATGGTCTTAGGAAGGGTGACTGGAAAATTCCTCTTCTGTAAATAGATTTCACAGGTGAGATAATACAAAAGGAGACAGATTTCCCATAAAGAGCAAGCATACTGCAGCTTTAACTAAGACTGTCTAGTCTCTGCAGGATCCCAGCAGTGGCACACTGAGAAAATCCCGATCAGCAATTTTTATTTGCCTTCCACCCCCTACCAGCTCTAATAACACCTGCTAAATTTATTTGCACGCTCTGCTATGGCAAATAAAAAATGCTGTTTTGAATGATGCTTTTAAAATATCATCCAGAATGCAATATCCTTTGTGACAGAACAAAGTAAAATACCCTTTCAAGGAAGTCACGATGTTAAAGATTAGCACAGTGGTCCCACTCTTTGTGACAAGTGATGTAAGAGCATCTCCTCACATCACCCTGTATTTGTGTTGTTCACAGGCATATAATAAATTCTTCTATGGATCCTCTCTAGTTCCCCATGAGCCTCAGGGTCCCATCCTTTTCTGTCCTCCCCTTCCACTTGGTTTCCATCATCATGTGTTTCTTTAATGGTAGCGCCTCTTGCGTGCTCATTTCCTCAGGTTATCAAAACTGTCCATATTGTTCAAAGGCACAGGAAAAAAGGAGAAAAACCCCCAGTCCCTCCAAATCCTGAGATGCCGTAGCTACGAAAGAGTGCTGGAAAAGCAAAAAGACAAGTAGCTTAGAGCTAGAGCTTCATGAGTGTGAAGGGGATTCTCAATGGATTGACATCCCTTGTCATCACCAAATTGTCCTTTGCCCTTACTCCTTGTCGTACCACATCCTACCTGGACTGCTTCGTATCAGAAGCTTTCCAGTGGGATTACTTAGATCAGTGACAAAAAACACATATCAATGGAATTAAGTTAACTGCCAGAGACAGATTTTTGGCAAGAGGTGAAGTTGGGTGACTATTATCACAATTAGAGAATCTAAAATTGCCGTATTAGCAATCAGCCGACTGCATATTTGTCACTCCATCCCTGAAATTACACATCTTACACACATGGTGCCATTTCAGGAAATGACATCAAAAGGCCTTCTTATATAATTAGGATGTTCTCAGTAGAGCGCAGCATCTGCCCCAGTAGTAACTACTTGTGTGTCCTATATTCATAACCTTTCTATAAGCATATACCCAATCTGGATTTATAACAATTTATAACATCATTAAAATGTTATATATACACAGTGATTTTCAATACCACAACATGGCAGTTAAAGGAGATTGCCTGAGAGCTGACGTGTTTTGTTAAATTTTATTTACATTTACTTGCAAATTAATTCTGATTTCCTGCATGCCTGACACGTTAGATGAGAGTAGAAAAGTAGGACAAATCCTCATGACAAGACAAATACTAAGCTTGAGGCAAGAAATACTAACTTAAAGAAAACACTACAGGCCTTTGAATCAGCATCCTTCCACTATTGCTGCCATAAATTCAGGGTTGGGACAATTGCTTGTAAGGTAGCCTTGCTTCACTGCAGCTTTTTCAAGTACGAGCAACTAAGGTGCTATAAACAGAAAATCTGTTTGGGGCTGATGGACTTGCGGTTCCTTCTGGTGTGTGCTGAGATACGTCCTAGAAAAGAAACTTCCGTTTCAGCATATCTGAATATTCTGGCTCCAAGCCCACTGATAAATCCCTCTGTTTATAAGGCAGTTAGAGATATTGTGTCTTTCTTTTATATCTGCCAAGAAATGTCGGTCTCGTACACCACAGAACAATCCCATGCATGGCTACACAGACACCCTAAGACTTTGATTAGCCTTTATGTAGACATGAAAAAAGATTAGTAATCACACCCCAGCTGATTCACCTCACAGAGGCATTTCATGAAATTGTCTCCTCCATTTATGTAATAAATTTTTCAAAAAAAAATTTCAGAGAGACTTTAATATCTTTAAGACTTTAAAGAATGTAAAGATGTTGTTTGTGATGGAACAAAACAAAAGAAATAGGTTGATTGACTACACACAGTTTGCACAGAATTGGCAATAAGGGCTCTAAAAAATTAGTTGAGCCAATAATCAACAAAGAATATGTAACCAACTGGAAATGCCTCATAGAAACCAAAGTCCATTGCAGAACAAACAAACACACCACAGCCCCCACAATGTGTGTTTAATTGCATGGATCTTTAAAATCCTGGTGGAAAAATCCATTTAGCTCCTAAAAGCCATATAGCTTATCCTTAATAAATGTTTACACAGGGTTCAAATATAGTGCACTTACTTAGATGAAAAAAGATTTTTTACCTCTCCAGAAAAGATAGGATAGAAAGCTGAAAAAAAATTCCAAACCAGGAAATAGATACTAAAATTATTCTAGTTGGTGATTAACTTCAGGTGTTTTGGATGAGTACTTAGTTTCTCTAATAATTATGCTCTAGGCAGCAAGGAGGAAATGCAGTGTCAGTCTTATGCTATTCTTTTGTTGCTTGGAAAGCCAAACCCCACACATTTTGTATTGTATTTAACTACAAGATAGTAATATCTATACATTTATTTATATCCTGTTTAGCTAATTTGGTATTCTAACGGTCGGTATTTCATACTCTTCTTTCTGATTCTTTGTAATATGGTATTTTCATATCCATATGCTTTAAGACAATGCCGATGGAAACTTCATAAGGGACTAGAACCTGGATAAAAAGAACCGTATGTATTCAGCAAGATAAACAAATCGGTGAGTTTGCTTCCCTGAATATCTCATAAAAATCTGGTTCACTGACTACAAGAAGCATGGACTGTGTAGCTCCTTGTAGGGCAGACGCTCTGGCTCCAGCAATACTGATAAAAAAATGTGAGCTACAGAGAAAGCCAAGTATTGGACCTCTTGTCGTTTACACTGCTTAACTGTTGGTTTAGTTCTCATGCCTATTTGGGACAGCTAAAATTGTCTCCAAGTCAATATCCTAGGCAAGCTTTGAGGGATACCTAAGTATTTATATTCAGTATTATTTCTGCTTCCCGTGTGACATCATCCTAGTCCAAGGCCTGCATCTGTAATTGCAAACAGTCTGCTCTAGTTGTCTGGCTGTCGGTCAGTTTGCACAGCCTGCCTTGGAGCCCGGGCTCACTTTCCAACGTTTTTTATTTAACATTAAAGATTAAAGCATGCTCCTGGAACACGTGAAAAAAACCAGTGAGAATCAAAGTGCCAAATCCGTTCTCTGATGATATCAGCCTACGTCACAGCAAATTTTGAAGTCAGTGTATCTCAGAGGTGTTCACACCCTTTGCGTCTGTATTTGTATTAATAGGTATTAATCTGTTCTGAATCTGGGCAAATATCTCCAAATTCTTAATGTTTCAAGACAGTCCTGATTCATCATTTCCTTTGCCTGTTAAACTGAACCCCAGTCTCATAGGTTGCTTAAAAAATTAAAACCCCCAACATTAGAAAAGATGCGATTTAACCTTGTAAGCACACTAAACTCTCAGAACAATTCTAGGAAATGCATAGGCTGCAGCTTTTCTGAATGAATGCACCTGGGGCATAAACCCACATAAGTGCTCCAAGTTCTGTGAGGCTTTTTGTGTCTTTACATTTTCCTGTCTATCTCTTCTCTCAACCTTTTTTCCTTTTCTATACATTAATCCACAGATCATAGAATCATAGAATCATTAAGGTTGGAAAAGACCTCGAAGATCATCGAGTCCAACTGTTGACCCAACACCACCAGATGAAAATGCTGAAACTGAACAAAAATTTGGTTTTTATAAGAAGAAACACAACACACTGAATCGCCTTGTTGGGGGCAAGAGGTGATTACGAGGGATTATGTTGTGCTGTTCTTTCCCCCCAAAACTGCATGGCTTGAGCTCCAGCACCAGCCAGTTGCAGAAGTAGAGAGTTTTGTGGCACACGATTTGGTTTCAAATGCTGTCAGGAAAAATATTTTGGAGGGAAGGCGATTGGGAAGTGGAGGACTTATGAAATGCTTCCTTCTGCCTTGCTCCCACCGTTCCAGACATTAATTTTGCTTCCTTGCATCTTTGATATAAATAAAAACAACAACAACAAAAAATTCCATTTGTGAAGACAAACAAGTGCCTCTCTCAGTTGGATTTTACTTGTCCATCTGTCCATAATTATATGGCTATCAGCAATATTTATATTTATGAAGCTCGAGCCCACCAAAAGGCACAACACAGAACGCATCAAAGGCACTCAGCAGAGTGGAAATAAATTAGCAGGTTCAGGCTAAACCGTTGTATGTTTTTCACTTGGAGCATTTATTTCAAACCATAGTTGCACAGTATTCCTCAGAAGGTTACTGAAATTTTTTGCCTGACTTAATAGGGTTATACATCTCCTCCTAAATACCAATATACCCAGATTCTGTAAACAAATGGTACTGGTAGTTTTGAAATTGTCCTAAAACCCCAAATAGATATAACCAATTCTAGGTTTTTTTCCTTCTCAGAAAGAGTAGGAAAAAAGAACTGTGTCAAGTGTTGGTTTTATGCTAAATCTTAAAGAAGAAGAGAAGCAGCTTGCAACAGCCAGACACATAGAAAACCATCATGGTAAGCGTATGCTAAATGCTCACGATATGTTGATATCATCTTCATTCAGCATCAGAACTGCAACTCCCTCTAGCATATTTTTTGTATCTAGTGATTATAGTTACTAAAGCTCATTTAAACATGTACAGCTTTACCACAGACCCTATAAACTTTTAACTAAAATCGTGGATCCAAAACACCCCTTCTATATTGTCCTATTTCTTCTCATCAGCTATCGTCTTTTTTCCTGGATATCATGTTTATGTCACATAAGGTCAGGTTTTCACTTCAAGAGCCCTGAGATCAGATATCCTAGACAGTCCATACATCCAGATTGCTACATACCAAATTAATCCATATTTTCCCCTTTGAGTTTCTTTCTATGTTAGCCAACCCATTTCACTGTGGTAGCTTATCCAAAATTTTAATCTATAAATCTTTCTCATCAGACAGAATTATGGATATCAAGGAAAAGGCTCAGAAATTTATCCAAAAGAGTTAACTCTTGCTATCTTGTGAGTATTTATCCAAATATTGTATTATTTTATGCAATAGTGTTTGCTCTCTTTTATTGCTATGAAATGGTTGACTCCCTCCAAACAATTTCCTCAACTTTTGTTTAAGATGTGTTTCATTCATAAAACAACTGCATTTAAATGGTGCTACATATCATTCAACGTAAAGTCATTTTTGTCTCAGGTGGCAATAGCCCTTTTTTTTATATGCCTCATAAGAAAGAAAAGGAAAATAATAAAAAGTAGTTAATGAGAGCTGTAACATCAAGAAAAAAGGGTTAGTCAAAGAATCTACGGTACTAACTCTCTAATATTTATCTATTCTTTTCTCTGTCAAATACTGAAATAATGACCGCCTGAATACCACACCTAACCAACTTGTGATTTCCTTTATAACAATTACATGTGAGGACCTATGGTTCCCTAATAAGGCACAATATAACTATTCTGCATAGTGTACAAACTATGTCCCAGAGTGCTTTAAGCTAAATGATATAATAGCAGTGGTAAAAAAGTAAGTGAAAGCAAAAAGAAAGAGGAATACTTAAGAAGACAGAGGAAACGTATATTTTCAGGGGATTTTTAAAGGCAGAGAGATGTCATAAAGTTATCCCAGATGCCAGGGATTCTCACAGCAGCAACTGCAAGGTGGTAAAGTAGGAAAATAGGTAAATATCAGTAGGAAATAACCAGGCAAAACAGAGGTAAGAGTGGAGACAGATGTTCCCAAAAACCTCTGTGCTGTATTTTGACAAGCAGAGTAAAGAAACCTGCTCTAAACATATGCACATAGCCTTTCACTAACTTTCTTAACATTACTGCATTTTTAGAAAGCTTGGATTTTTTACAAAACATTGAAATTTGAACCAAGAAGTGCATTGTATCATCTCTGTGTATGTGGAGTCGCAGGGAACAGTAACTTGATGAAGAAGGTTAATGCAGATCGCCAAAATAAGCTTTTGTAAACTTCAGCAGGGAAGGTCTTGGTGCAGGGAAACCAACACACACAGTCATACTGTTGTGGTTTAACCTCAGCCAACAACATAATAATAATAATAATAATAATA
>NW_008825610.1:607344-623487 GCF_000699105.1 Pygoscelis adeliae
CAGTGTAAGCACTGCTCAGCAACAACTAAAACATCGGTGTGTTATCAACATTGTTCTCATCCTAAATCCAAAACACAGCACTATGCCAGCTGCTAGGAAGAAAATTAACTCTATCCCAGCTGAAACCAGGACACATACACGAAAGCACAGCAGAACAGTAAAGTGGACAAAAAAGAAACTGAACTGCAAAGAAAAATCTCTACATATCTTCGAAAGTGGCACGATGCTGAAGGCTGCGCTGAAGTCAACGAAAATGAGGAAGAAGTAAAAGCATTCATCGGTAGGAGGAAAGATGCTAGTAGCACAGAGCAGAGTGAATTCTTTTCTTGGACAGATTGAGCCATTACTGAAAATGGTCAAGGTTATTGCTAAATAAGTGGTGTTTGAAGGCTATTGTGTTTACCTAACATAAGAGGGTATAACATATGCCTCTACCATCTGCTCTGCCCCTATTAGCAGCTGAGGTCGGCTCCTTATCCATTATCAATGTTGTAATCAATCATCTATCTCTAACTTCAACCTCTTCTTGGGCAGAATAGACAGAATGCTGTACTAGCTTGGTACTGCTTTTACTAGCAGTTACATGCAACCATTGCAGATTTTAAAAATTTATATTATTGTAACACTGCTCCCAGAGAAGATTCTGTAAAGCCACCAGTATCTCAGAGCTAGGTAAACAGAGGGGAAACTTGAACTCAGCGTAAGCGGCTATTCCCCAAATGTCAGCACTCAGGATACCATGTGAAGTCATTGTCTGATGCACAGGGAGGCACAGTTCTGCATCTACCAAGAACTGTGCCTTTATTAATTTTCCTAATATTATGCATAGCATTTTACCAAGAGTTTTCAAAAGTCCAAGGGTCTTTTGTCAAGCGTTTTAGCAACCTGCAACCAGGAAAGCTGTTTGAATATGTAATAGCAGCATATGGAAGAAGGGAAAAACAAGTAATGCACACCAGTGTGGTCTAGACGTACTCTGTCAGTCACAAGAAACTAAAAAAATGAGGCTAACGCATTCCAGACTAGAAGGAAATGGAAAAAAGAGCATAGATTTAACTTGCCTGTCATCCTATCTTTTCCGTAACAGGAAGAAAAACGGTAGAGAGGCAGGAACAGGAGGAGCCAGTAACATCTTAGATAAGAGGCATGAAAGACACTGGAGACAAAACTGAGAGAAGGAGAGATTTTGGCTTAATGTAAGAAAAGAAGAGGGAGCCACCTGTGATATGGTATTCCTGAAGATAATATTAAGTATAACTATTAAGTATACATGTTGTTGTTTTCTCTGTTTATAACATTACTCTGTTATTGCAAAAGGACATTATTTTATCCTCTAACCTTGCCTAGTGACAGCCCTGTCGGTGAATGGCCTGGCACATAAAAAGGCACGCTCTGCTTCTGCTGACCACGTGCAGGGGCATACTTGGGCAGACTTGTGTTAGAGGTGGTAGGACGGATTAAGGAAACAAAGTGTCATCTGGTCACTAGTACCAGTCATGACACCTCTCTGGCACGCTGCAAAATAGTGTGGATTATAGCTGATTACTGAGGATCTCCAGATGAGTCCTGTGTGTGATAGCTGCAATTAAGCCTCCATATTAATCATCAGAAAATGGGTAGAAATCAAGATTTGCAAAAGTTTTCTCATTTGGTAATTGATGCAACATATATGGACTTTAAAATCTTTGGCAACTCAAATTTAAATCTCATGATTACATATGTATAACAATTAAGCTACTTAATATTTCAATGTTAGAACTATTTATCATGTCAACAACTCTTTGTCAACACCTTTGAGCTGAATCAAAGCTGAATATTGCTGTTCTTACGCTGTTATATTAAATACTAAATATTTTTTAAAACCTACAAATGAAAATAATGTGTATGTAGGTCTAGCACTACAAAATGAGAATTATACTATGCTGGGGAAATTATAATATTTATACATAAACATAACACAAAAAATGTATCAAAACGTTACTTTGTGAATCAAGCATCAGATATCTTACTTCAATGTATAATTTGTTTTCAATAAACTTTCTGAAAGTGTTCGTTAAACATGCAAACTGTTTGCGATATAGTAAGCCTGTAATTTGGACAAAGACAAATTCCAGAAAACCTGCAGGGTGTTAGTCTTGATTTATGCAATATGTAGAAACGGACAGAAATTATTCAAATGCATTTGTGACTCAGTTGTCAGTGTTTCTGCAAAAGAATGGAAGTACTGAATTCCTGCAAATAATACTTAGAAGGCAAAATGATTTATCTGAGAGATATTGATTTTCTTTGCATGTGAGATGAGAATTACCATAACTTGTAAAGCTGTGCATGCTAGTAATCCTTTGCCGTTCTAACTCACTCTTCATATTAACATTCTTATGGGTGCTATTTTTTCTTATATAAACGTTTATGGAAATAAGATAGTAGCTGCATTTCTTTTTAACTCCAGAATCAATTAAACTTTAAACACATTCAGCATACCACACTCTGATATTTCATTAATCTATCATCATTGCTGTAGTATAATGTTTGAAATTGTGACTGTCGAGTTGCTTTCTTTAATAAGGGGGATGGACACCAGAACCCAAACTAAACCCAGACCTCAGAATAGATAAAGTGGCGGGATGGAAACAGAAAAAAATGAGAGAGACCATTATGAGATCCAAGGAATGCATGATGAATAAGAAATAAAGGTGAGAAAAATTAACATGGAAATAAAAAAAATATAAATAAAACATATATCAAAATTTACTTCTCATTGTTAGGAGTTAGAGAATTTGGGGTTGTGAAAGTCATTTTTCTTCAACATTTTCTGCACTTGAGGATCATAATTTTTCCTCTGATTAAAAAGAGGAAAGCCCACATTCAAATAAAAAGGATGAAAAATTTCGGTTTCCAGTTTATTCATCTGCCAAGGAGAAAAGACTCATAAGATAAAATTCTAACATGCCACTTAAATCAGCAGTTATGCAAGCACCACAGAGCTGAAGTATGTGCTAGTGTAACCACATGGCAGCACTTCAGCCATATTAAGACTGTGAGCACAACTTCAAACCAAAGAAAGATGAAACATTGTCACCTTATACTCTGGTGAAATTCTCCTACCCATATTTGCAACCATCTCTGAACTCGCAAAATTGTTCATGAATTTTTTTGTTCCTTTTCTCTTCCCTTATTCTCATGAAAAATCTAAAAGATGGGACTTTTTTCCAGTATTACAGTTGCTCACGGAGACCTCACTGATATCTCCTCTGGGATTCAGTTATTATGGGGGGAGGAGAATATTACTTTTTGCACAAGCATCCGTAACTTCCTGAAGAATCCAAGGGCCAGTTATCCCTGTGAAATTTATCAGAGCACTCGTGAGCAAAAAGTCTCAGGTCTGGACATAGGCAAAATTTCAAGCCTCAGAATACTTTTAAATAGAATGACTTTGTAATTTGGCACAGGGAATTAAGGGTCTCCTGCTTTATCTTAAAAATCATACATCTGTATATTCTCACAGTACAGATTACAGTTAACTTCTAGAGGCCTCAGATAAGGTCGGACGTCTACTGCTTTAGAGCTCACTTACGAAGCAATAAACATTAACCTGTTTGAGGAATATGAACAGAGGAGACAGAAAAGAGTTGTGAAAAAGAGCGTGTAACAGGGGCTGCTTATTTTACAGTTGAATGCAGAGAAACGAGATGTGTTTTGCAGACTTCTGGGTGTCAGTTTAAAATCTTAATTGATAAATTATTCTGTCACTTGTATCAAATATCAGATTGGACTCTTGGATGTATAACCCTCCCGATATGACCGAACTGCAGCATTAAGCCAGTGTTGAATGAAACAGAAAGGGGGTGCGGGGTGCGGGGTGTTAATGAATCCTCCTTTTTGTGCTTCACAGCATCTCTTTCTTACCTGGAGGGCTTCTATACAAGTGCTGACCTAGTCAAACTCTGCTTAGCTAATGAAAATCAAGCAAGGCAACAGCTTTGGGTGATACTGCTGTAGGCAGTTCAGATGCTTTACAAAAACCTGGTACTGAAAATTTTATAGCCAATTTTATTTGAGCAACAACAGTGAAGAATCCGAACAAAACACTGAATCAAATACAGAAAAGCATGAAGCATTTCAGAAAAACTGAAGCCAAAAAAAGGGAAAGTGTGGGTTGATGGAATGGAAAAAGATGGGCAATGAGAGAAAAAGTGTTAACAAGGGAGCACCTCACAAAATTACTAAAATTTACCTTTCCTTCCATCCTTCCCCATTAAGGAAGAACAAGTATTGTATAAAGAAGTGACGATTTTTCAAATACATCAGAAATAAGCCCCTACCACAGGTTTTTCTAGTCATAATTAGCATTTAACAAACTTCTGACTCTACTGAAATTAGTGGATGGTTGAAAATAAATTTATCTTTTCAATGAGGATTAAATTATTTAATTAAAATTTAAAGTGTCATGTATCATGTATGCATAATTTTGTAACTTTCTTTGGTTTAGGACTTACATGAAATATAAAATTGCTAATTTTTACCTGTGCTTTCACATTGAAGGAGTATGCAGATTTTATAAAATAATTTGTAAAATATCAGACTAAAGTTATGTGTTTGTACATATACATAATCAAGACATTATTACCATGAATATTTTGCTATTTTGAAAAATGTATATCATGAGATCTTATATCACGATACCTTCAATGCTTTCCAATATTCCCTTTCTAGTTCTGCTATAATCGTAATATACTTATCTACCTGTATGTAAGTATAAATAAAAATTTATAATTACAAATTATTTAAAATTTAATAGAAGTATGAAATAAATAAAAAAATAAATCCGTTTTACATATAAATGCCTCTCCAACAGAATAGATGGCTTCTCTTATTCCAATGTGTTTTATTCCAGATCTAGAACCAAAACCATGAAAGTTCATGTCATCCAAAAAAGATTTTTTTCATTAAGGCTGGTCAACAAATTCCCTCTGCCCCCCAACAAAACACACCAGACAGTTATTTACCTGGATCTGTATTTATTGCCATTCCAGTTACTTTAAATCTGACATTGAAAAGAATGTAATTAAATGGATTTCCCTATGTGCTAATTAGGCAAAATAATGATAACTGTGTTTTCTTTAATATTATGGATTTAATTTAGGCACCTGACAGCTGAAGGAAGACGCAAGGTCTGTGGAAGCTTTAAGAAAGGAATAGTGGGCATTGGTTTGGCCCACGGAAACAGTTCATTTTTTTTCATTAAAAAGAAAAGAGAATGAGGAATAATTTTCCCCTAATAAGTTCCCAAGGTCCCATACTGCAAATCAATAGCAAACAGATCATGAGTGAGTCTCGAATGTCGTTTTGTGTGATAAGGTGGGGGGGCAGGCTCCAAGGGAGTATGATGTTCTAGAAACTGATAGCTGATAAAGATGAAGACTTTCTTGTTAGAAATCAGGATTTAGATGTAAAAATGTACAGTTTCTGAAGTTTTCGCAGCTATGATTCAAGGACAGTGTAGGAGAAAGGCAACAGGTTATGTATACAGTCGAAAGAATACATGTCTGTATCTTAAAGCTTTAATATTCAAAGTTATCCAGTTACTTTTAAATTAGAAATCCCCAACTAGTCCTCACTTTATTGTAACTTTCTATTTTCACACTTTTAAGGCCTCTGTAATGTTTCGCTTCTTCCTATTATCCCCAAAGGACTTTCATCAGATTATCAGAGCAGCACTTGAACTAGAGTTCTGCAAACACTAACTATGGTAAAACTATAATATGGGCACCGCCACCAAGTCACAGGTGTACGTAGCTCAGGGAGCCAGGACTGTGTTTGCAAAGAGAAATAATAAAATGCAGTTATGCTCAACATAGTGAGCATAACTGCACAGTCAAGTAAAATGTTAATAGGAAAGTGTATGTAATTAAATGATGTCATTTAATAGCGTACAAGGTTATTTGGTTTGACGATTCAGGGAACAGCAAGGCTCTACACAATGACTTGAGTTTCTTTCCCATTAAATTAAAATGTCCTTTTTCCTTTCTCTGTATTGCTGTTTGTAATTTTTATTATCTTACAGGGTGCTATTTTACTTTTACCAGGGGGCTAATTGTTGAAAGCTCCTTTTAAGCCAAGATAGCATACCCCCTACCTCTTGGGTCTCAGAATGATAAAGATGTATATGTAGATTCATACTTTTTTTGATTCCTGTAATTTGCTTGTGCAATCATTTTTAATTTCTTGCTATGTTTTCCCTTCCACTTATTATTGCAACCGTCTTTTTATGCCCTTTTACTCAGGGCCCGGTCAGAAAGAAAAAGAAATGACACCAGAACAGCTTTTTAAAGAAACTACTTACAGCCTACAAGCTTTACAAGGCAGCAGCTAGTTACAAAATAGATGTATTTCTGTCATGTTTAGAGACCGGTGAGCAGAAAAACCTGATGGGGTGGACCTTTTATTACGCTTTACCCATATCTGTGGTACAGCTTCTAACCTGACAGAAGCTCTATTTCTACATACTGGATACTGAAAGCTCCTTTTGAAGGCTGGGAATAGAAACATCTAGATGGCGGCGGGAAAAGACAAGCAAAACTAGTCATTTGAGAAGATTTTGCTTAAACTACGCACTCATTTGGACTGAATCATAGGCATCCAAGACCTGGAGAGCAGCTAAACTATCCGATAGCGCTCTCTGTGAATAGTTTTAAGACACCAGGACTATGTGAGCTAAGCAGGGAATCGGGCAGGAAACTCGAGGGTTGGAGTCTTATCATCTGAACTGAGATGTGAAAGATGTGAAAAGAATGAGAAATTCCAGGTGATCACAACTGACCTGACTGTCCTTACTGTCTGCTTACAAAACCAAGCGTTCTCTCAGTGACTAAATATGGGCAAACATGTCATTTGGCTTGCCCTAACGTGTCAGCGTATCTCTCCTGTTTATTGGTAGAACAGCTATTTGAATGCATGGCAATAGCTTGTCATTGAATCTTTAAGAAAAGAGTAACTTAGACTTGTTGTTATTCTGGTGATGCATGTCGGTGTTCCTAGTTATTCTGAGAACACATCCTTGTCCAGGCATGACCTTTCAGTTACAAGAGCAAGAGGAATTAGAGAAGTCTTTATGTGAATACTAATTTTACTTTACGTGAATACTAAGAATTTAAAGAAGTTGTTTTATTAAAGTTTAGTAAATTTTATATTAAATATCCCAATCATCTTCAGGCTGATAGACTAAGAGAATAAAATGCCATATATTTTTAAAGCTGATTTAGGACGATAAAGTTTGTATGTTTGTGTTTGTGTGTCTGTATTTTTAACCTTACTAATTCCAGAACATCCTCTCAAAACCAGGTTACACTATTAACCCCATGTATTGGATTTTTTAAATAAATCCTTCAGTGTTTCTTTTTTATTCTAATTTCTGTGTGTGACAGACAATAAGAGGGAAATTACTATGAACTTAAGACATGATCTTTTTTAAAATAGATAAAAATAATTTTTCTTCTGTGTCTTTTCATGACCTTCAGTTCTTCTAATGATCTTAAGTACTAATTCTAATAACAGCAAAACTGTGGTAGAATAACAAAGTAAGGAGAATTATGATTTTCACTTACAGTCCTTCTAACAGAGTAAAATTTTTCAACATTACTAGTTTAGAATACAGTTTGGCTTCAGTGGCTTTCTTTTACTTGATTTTCTATTTGAAATCTTGGATTATATTTCTCATAAAACCCCCCAGGAAATTTCTCTCAGTATTGCAAAATTTTTGCAGAAAGAGCATATGGAACTCTACTTTTTAATTTTTTTCTGACAATGTCTCTTGTTTTGTTTCCATAGCTTTGGGCTGGATTCATGTTATATTATTTCTGCACAATAAATTTTTTTCTACAACACCGTTAAAACATCCATAAAGATGTGTACGTCTTCTGGGTTTTGCTAAAAAGTCCGAGACACATGCACATGTTTCTGAAGAGTTAGAAGGACATGAGTGCTTTTCTTTTCCTGAAGCTCAGAGGAAGACAAATTCAGGAGCATGTCCTCTCTGAGAGCTAAAACGTGACAAAATACAACTGGCAACCTTTTGAAAGTAATCGAAATGTTCCTGCCTCATCTTTCAAAATAGTTGCCTTGACTCTAAGAAAATCAAAAAGTATTTTTTCCTCCTGGAAATAGAAGAGAAATAAGGTATTCATATTTCCTATGAAAAGCAAGAATGATCTTTAATTCTGAAGGTCCAACTGTATTAAAAAAGTAAAAGCTGATCGAAAATGACAGCCTCTACCCAAAACAAACTATTTTCTTTCCTCAGGAAAGAAAAAAAGCCGTTTTCATTCCCTCCTCCCCATTTCCAGCTTCCTGCATAAGTATTGGTATAATCAGAAATAGAAACCACATAATCAAAATACCATATAAAAGCCCATTCTTTTGATATTTCCAGTCTGACCAAAAGTGAAAGATGCTAGTAACTTGGAAAAATGAAATTCAGTGAGATTTATGGTCTGGCTTTAGATCTACAGAAGACCAACATCCAAGAAAAAAATGAAGAGGAATTAGCAAATTTACATGTTATTTATTTCTACAATGAACTTACAAGATGGGTAAATTACTGTACTTCAACATCCTTTTCAGTAAAAGGGGGATTATAAAAAGATGTAGATTTAACACTGTCGCTTAAGAAAACAGAGGAGAATTTCTAACAAGACTGTTACATCAAATGTTGAAAATTCTGGAGTATGCGACTTAATTCTGGTGGTTACAGTCAAATGTCCAGGGCTTTGTCACTAACCTGATTAGTGAATTCAGAACACAGGTTAGCAAAGTATTTTCTTTTAAAAAAGTAATTTCTTACAAACAGCGTATTCCCAACACTTCCCCCTCCCCGTCCCAAAGAATCCACTGTTCTTGTTGCCTTAGAAGAGCATATTATGGTCAAATCAGTGTGGAACGTTGCTGTTGTTCAGTACTTTTTGTACAATAACTACAGTCATTGCTTAAGTTCTGCAGCTGTGCTTGAATGCATAAGCAGCTTAAAATTTGTTTAGTAATCTATTCAACCTTTAAGAATGCAGAAAGCTCTTTCTGTTTCTCTCACACCTTCTAAATAGCATGCCATAAACGACATGTCTTACCAACAGTATCGCCACAGGATAAAAATGGTAAAACATTTATATTGTATAAATTTCAAGTGAATTCTCAGGTTTCCATGGCAAAACACATTCATCTGGTGTTTTTCACAATATTTATTAATTTATTCAAAATCCCTATCTGAAATTCTATGCACATGCACACAAAAAATTCTAACAGATCTAAATGTACTAAACTCCCATAAATACAATCTTATATCACCACCATCTTGACACACTCCTATGCAAATCTCGTGCATAATTATCTCAGCAGAAGAGCTTAGAAATGAATGACCCACCCTGCTTGCTCTAAGAAGCCCAATGAACAGATTTGAATAATACGGGTATAACAGTATCAAGCAAGCTCATTATTCAATATTTTCCTGAAAGAGTCTCTCATTTATTTTCCTAGAGTGGTTTTAGATTTTGGTCTACAAAGTTGTTTAGGGAGGGAAATTTCAGATACTATAAACTTCTATATTGTATTTAACATGGGGATACAGCCAGTAGGACTGTAAACCCTACTGCTAGATACGTGCCACTACAAAGAATGAAATTAAACTGTACCATACTAGGGAGCAGTTGCAATTACAGCTAACCATTGATCACCCTGTCCAGGTCCGTTTCAAGAAAGAATGAATTGCATTTCTTTGGAACAGATTATGCTGCTTTGTTGAAATCATCTTCAAGGTGGGGGACGAAGGAAGAAGGCCCCCTGTTCTTTGAGTGCAGCATGCTTAAGCAGATGGGACTATACATATGGATGAAATAATTAAGATTCAATATATAAAATGCACTACACATTCTGCCCTCCCTGCAATTAAGAGATTTTACTTTAGGCTACGGAAGCGTACTCCTACAAAAGCCAGCCCAAAATAACTACAAAGAACTTTCTATATGTTAAGCTAAAAAAACACTCAAAAGAGGAAAGTGAGGCATGATAATGCCATAACTGTTTTTCAGCACAGTAAGAGCAGAAACATATAGGTGTTACTCCAAAACAGGATTTATGAATTAGTTTCACTCATGTTTATATTTTGATCTATATATTTTGTAACACTCTACCTTCAATTAAAACACTCATTTTACATTTTCTTTTAAAAGAAACTATCTTATAGGAGTAGATAGTTATTCAAGGAAACTGAAGTAACAGAAATTAGAACGCCAGCTGAGCTGCACCACATTTTCTGGAAGAAAAGCAAAATGGTGATCTTTAATATTTTCAACTATGCTAATGACACTCAAGGGCTTGCTGACAAATGTTAAAGAGCTAATTTAACCTTTAACCCAAGCATAGTCATTAAAATCATATTCTGAAAGCTTCAAAATAGATCTTTTTCCCATAACAACACTCTGCACCTTAATTATGCAGTAGCTATTGTAGTTGATCTTCCATTTGCCTCACCTTATAATAAAGACTAATCATATTTTAGTTGCTACTTCACCTTAACTGAGATTTCCAATCACTTGTGTTAGTTTGCCAGTAAATGCAAAATTTTGTCTGAACTACAGATTTGGTATTGGCACATTTAATTATGACTCTAAATTATGGCTACTTTTGGACACAGATTCCCCTGAAACCTTCCAAAACCAGGATGAAAGCATATTTTTCATCATCTGTGATAGTGTTAAATGACCAATACACATTGTTAAAGGTTCTTGATCCGTGCTAGAGCCTCATTCAAAAATCTAGGTTTCCTGCAGCCATAAAAACAAATGAAAATAGACAGAGGACACATTCTTGAAAAGTCAAGAGCATTTTTGTAGAGATTTTACAACCTATTATTGGAACTTTATAACTGACTGTGGAGTTCAAGAAAAAGATAATTAAATATGCAATTTTATAAGCTTAAAATGTATCCTATTATATGACAGTAGCTAATTATTTTAAATATCAGTATTTGTTTTGACAATAACGGGAAAACATTTTGCTTTACCTACCACCAAATCAACAAGTAACCCTTTAGAACTCCTGATGCACCGCTAGCTATGATTCTGCTGAGAAAAAGGGATTCAATATACCTGTTAAATGCAAACGAGATGTAGACTTCTGAAGTTCAGCCTTATTCTAAAAGTTTTCCTTCTGCTCCTAGTCAGTTACTGTAAATTACATCCATCATTTCAAGTTAATATACATTAAATGTATGATAGAGATTCAATCCAAACAAGATGTCTGAGGTGCTGTTCCTGTTTCTTCTTCTGGAAAACATATATTTGATTTGACTACGCATTTAAAAGTTGATCTCTCGTCTGTCACTCACCCTGGCAGCCCTTCACTGATATTCTCTGTTCCGAGATTAATAAAAACTCTGCAGGCTCCTTATCCCCAGAGTGAAGATAGAGATATGGAAATAGGCTCGGCCGGCTGACATCAGAAAATTCCTTGGCTGTTCTTGCTAAAACGGAAACCAAAGATTTTCACATGAACGGCTCAAAGAAAAGCACCATCTTACTCCAGACAAGGTAACAGTTTTTGAATAATTTTCAAAATCAGATCAGCAATTTCCAATTTCATCTTCTCTAAAAAAGGTGTTAGCAACTATATTCTCTCTATCGTGGTATATGATGAATTGTCACATTTCTAAGAAAGTGCCATGATACAATCAGACAGGTTAAACTCTAACCAAATGAGAATATAGAAAATACGTTTAGAATGATGATGATTTTAAATTCTCATCTGTCTTTTTGACACCACTCAAAACACAGTAAGCTGCTGGTGGTTGCATCTTTCCTCTCTCTCTAGTAGTCCAACAGTTGTATCTGCTGAGAGATGGAGAAGGTGTGGCAATTAGGGCCAGAATTTGGTAATGTCCAGTGATCTATGCAAACATTTGGGTTGTGGGAGGAGCCAGTTCCTACATAATCGACTGCTTCACTGGGAAATCTTGGAGATGTCTTGCCTGGATTACTGTATATCATGGAAATTTAGACACTATTTTAGGATGTGAGAGAACAAGAAAGCCCCATCAAGCAAATGTAAGAGTTTAGCCTCATAGCACATGAAAATATTCTGGCCACTAACATTTTGAATAAAGTTTAGGTAAAACTTCATCCTTAAAGATATTTTTTCAAGGAAAGACTTTCTTCCTCTGAATCCAGTTCCATGAGAGGATTCAGGGCTTTGAGTCAAGTCAGATGAGCGCATGAATTCCTTGGGAAAAAGAGTGTAGCACTAAACATTTCGTTTATGCACTGACTTGTGTAAATGCCATTCATAAGGGTCTAACATTTCTCTGTATATTTTGTAAAAAGTTTAAATGTATGTTTTACTAGGGACAGCTATGGTCTTATAAGTCTCCACGTTGAATCTAGTCTACCGTTATGCTTAGTTTGAGGTCTTCTTTTAGAGGACAACCCTTTTCTTCACATATTGTATAAAGGCTATTAAAAATTACTTATTAAAATAGATGGTAAAGTGATAACCTGTAAAAGATGGCCAAAGTGGTTTCAACAAAAGGTTTTTAAATTGAATAATGCTTTTTCAGCCAAACAGAAAAGTGCCATAAAGCAATATCATTTTAACTGGTCCAGGCTGCACTTTTTTTTCAATTGATATACAGAGGAGACATAAGTTGAAAATCTAACTTTTTCAATTAATTAAATTTCAGGTACATGGAAACATTCAGAATGTTTTGTTTTCACTTTATCGTGGAAGAAAAAAACCCAGACACCTCAATGCTGTCACCAAATAAATTGTTATTCCTTGACCAGTTTCTCTAGTTACTAGTCAATGCAGTGCTCTAGTTTTGCAAGATTACTTGTGAAGAAGATGCCAAAACAGGTGCTGACTGGGTCAGCTTGTAATGATGATGTCATTATATTTGAAGCTGTAACATATTTTCAACTGTTTGGTGTGCTGACGGCCTCCAGGAAGTGGGGGAGGAACATGTGATTTAAGAATTGTTATAATGGTTAAAGATAGAAGGAAGATTTTCAAAGTCTCAATGGGAGTTGGATACTTAAAATTCCTTTCAAACTCTCACCATTAAGGCTTCTGTGAATTTTATGTATTTAAAAAAATTCTCAAGGGCACTCTATTTATTTAGCTCCATTTCTTTTTCTTGTATACCTACTTAGCATTTGAAGAGAGATAAGTAGAAAGTAACCTCAACAGCATGAAGGAACTTAATAGACCTGGAAGTTTTAAACTCAGGCAACAATAATATCAAGAGCGCTCAGTATGAACATGCACAGGGATCAGACTGATTGGTCTGAGGAAGGTTCTGAAGTGTGTTTATATCCCATGGGAATGTGCATCAGTCATATGCACAGACCTATTTGAAACTGCATAAAGAGGAATGATAAATAGGAAATGACAGCTGACTCAGAGGGACTACAGAGTGCCATCACAATGTGTCGCTGGGGAGGGAGCAATGAGGAGAATTCCTACTAGAATGGCGATGATCATGATGAGCGATTTCTGCACAGATAATGGTGCGCAGGTGACCTCTCATTGCATGAATGAAACAGGAACCTACTGTGGACCATCTGACAACACTACACTGGACAGAACCCTTATCGGACCAGGTACTTGTAACTGAATGCTGCAGTTTGAGTGACACTTTGTGCGCACAAGGAGGAAGAACACAATCAAACCAAAACCCCCCAAGAAATTAAGCATAGGAAAAAAAAAATCTGATGTCCCATAAATGGTTCCTAATGTCCCATGAGATCTCATTCACAAAAATGTTTCCAACGTTTAACATAATTGAATGTAGAGACTTTTATGCTCTGGTTGCACTTCTCCCTACAAAACCAGAAATTCAGCAGGCTTGATATAGCAGCAACAAGGTTCAGATACCCAGAAAAATGAGGCATCAGAACTAATGTAAAGTCACCTGCTTCATGGCAACAGTTTATATAAAAACATTACAAATGCGTGGGAGTCCATGGATGTCCAAATAAAGAATAAATCAGATTCTGAAGGTTAATGTGTCCTTTAAATAAATAGCAGAATTTGGGTGATCTCTTTTCTTCTGGTTTGCACTGATGGTGATATCTCACAGTTATGATGATAGATAAGCATGCTAAGGGAGCAATCATCCATGTAAATTTGTCTGACAACAACAAGAATCGAGAACAGGGGGGCAAAGCAAGCTTCTACTTTCAATAAAAAATAAATAAGGTGTTAGAGTAGTGCATTTGTCAATACTCAGGCACAGAGAGTGTAAGATTTAAAAACTCAAAGCACTAAATGCAGCAGTCCTTCATCACACAGAAATCCTACTGAGGACAATGCAAGTCTTGCTTGATGAAAGGCTGACAAATTTGTCCCAGAGACATGATAAAACAAATAGTGGTTATTTCTGCTTGTTTCATATTGTCATACTTAAACATAAATGGGTGAATTTCAAGCACAGCAGGAGAGCAATAGAAAAACCATGGCTCCAGCAAATTGCTAAGCAACATTTCAGTGCCTGCAAGTCTCACAAGCCTCTGCCAGACCAACAAATAGAGGAATACTGGAGAGGAGTTCTTAAAAGCCACCAAAAAGTGGAGAAGTTCATAAATCTATAAATCAGAATATAAGATGACAAATTTATTGGCACCACTGATTCAGAGACTTCTTTAAATAGCTTTCTCCAACTTGAACCACTGAGAGACCTAGAAACTGTAATGCTTGTAATACAAGTCATACAGTATTAATGATACACGCAATACCATAAATATTACTTGTATTAATAATGCAGGTAACAGGATAAGTATCGCCTCTTTACAATACAACCATTACTTGAGAACCTTCAGTTGAGAGTTAGGTTGATGACAGCTGATTTTCACTGACTCGAGTTCGAAACCAGCAGTATCAAGATTTGTTTCCTGAAATTAACCTGCTTTTAGATATACCATGAACTTAACAAGCAGATTTAAGACTAAAGGTTTTCCTGATTTTGTTTTCTGCTGCCAAATAATCAATATTTTTAGGCTTAAGATGAGGAATTTTTCATTGGATTCCTTTTTAATAGAAACTTCCTAAAGGAATTACTGAGTTAAGTAATTTACATACAAAACTCAACTTTCAATAAGAATGCGTCCAGGTACTACTTTAGAGTCACCTATCAGCATTACATTTGATATCTCAAACATGATTAATACATGTTTTCTTAAACTACTATTTGAAATAGAAAAGCAACATTTCCAATTTCAGATGGAAAACTGCAGTGGTGGGAATCAAATGACTTGTCCGGGGCCACACAGAAAGTCTGTGGCACAAGCAGGAAAAGTCCTGACTTCCAGTCTAGTGCCTTCATGACAGGATCCTAGTTCCTTCCAACAAAAGAAGGAAAGAAACCTCCAGATCCACTTCTGAGAACACAAACATACTGATGCAGCTGGGTGCAAAGCTGGAAGTTTTGCTAACCTTTTTAAACCCAGAAGCATAACATTATGTATCACATCAGAGACGCACTTTATCACGTTCAAATCTAGTGACCGTAAAAAATCTCAATCATTTCTATGGAATGCTTTGAAATAATTACACATGGGTATCAAAATAATTCCAAAGTCCAGTGAAACAATGTTTCTCTATCAGCGAATGTACATTTAATATAGTGCAAATCCTACTGCTACTGCCTTTCATTATAGCACATGCCTTGTTCAAAAGCAGGGACTAAGACCAAGTCAAGACGCATGTGTTCCAATTTCTAGGTTTCATACTTCCCCAGCTAGAATACATAACACTTCATTATAAATCCCCATAAACACTTCAGTCACCTTTTCTTCAAATGGCTTTATTCCAATGGCTCAACAATTACTACTTTTGCTCTTTCGCACAATATGAACAAACCACAAGGTCAAAGTTGTCTCCCAAATAACTACATAAATTACTTTCTACATGCAAAGATTGTCTCTCTGGATGATCTTGAAAGCTTCTAAAACACACAAAAAAATCCCCTTTTAGGGCACTTAAGGATTGAAAACCGAATCATATTTCATCCCAGGACCTCTTTCCTTCACTCCTAACTAGGTACCAAAAAGATCAGAGGAAATTTCAGGTTGGACGTGACCTCAGTAGGTCATCTGGTGCTGCTTC
>NW_008825610.1:623506-642756 GCF_000699105.1 Pygoscelis adeliae
ATGTCAGCTGCAAGGAACTCATCAGTGACAAGGTGCCAAAGCCTTCTCTCACTTTCAAAGGTGTCACGAGCAAACAAAACAGTTGGAGACCTCATAGATGGATTTAACTCCTTTTGTATCATCAGCAACTACATTTTTTGCAAACATGTAAAAAAAATCTTGCACATACATGATGCATCTTTCAGTCTAAAACTCTGAATACATAGGCACTGAATAAACTAAGGGTAAGTACAGATGCAACGAAAGGATTTTAATGTTAGTTTCTTCAGACTTTTCAATTATAAAATTTGTTCATCTTTGGTAGCAGATTGTATGTTTTTCATTCCATAGCAGAAATGCAAACATATAGTGAAGTGCAGACAAGGTTCCAACTATTTGTATGCCAGTTACATTACAAAAATCCTGATATTGTCTGAAAGGGTGGTTGAGAGTGTAGACACTATAAACATATTGAAAAAAAAATCACAATTACTTTCAAAAGAATTTTAAATGCTATTTTAAACACTATTTAAATGCTATTTTGACAAACACTACTTCCCTTTAGATTAATGGTACATTTGTATAATATCTGAAATTCATGAATCATATATAATAATGGGAAAGGATTATTTGACTTCTCTGATATGTATTTCTCTTTAGTCAGCAAGAAATGATTCAGATGTTAAATGACAAATGATTGCTCTACCTGCAGTCCCATGTTCTGTTACAGACTCCTTTGGCAGCTAATATTTCTGAAATTCCTAAAACACTTATAAGACAGTTTTTATTGCTGGTAGTTGTTGGAGCTGTATTTTCCTTCTGGAATCATCTTTCATTTGATAACCCTTTCTCTTTTTAAATTCAGTTTTGAATGAAAGTAAGAAGCATGCTTTCCATACAACACTAATCACATTTCACCTTTGTGGTCAGCAAGACAACCATACTTATCATATTTAAAGTTCTCTGTAAAACTGTCATATAGCTTTACATACCTTAATACAGATTAAGCAGAATGGGAGGATTACCTCATTCTGACCTCCAAGGACCAGTTAACTGTTACAATAAGTAAAATGATATTTTAAACTCTCCAAGAAAGGCTAGCACCATCTGCAGTGCCTCTTGTTTAAGATACCAAACATGGAAGATAAACATATCTCATGCTAGGCTTCCCTATGTCGGACTGGTAACTTTAATCTTAAATTGTTCAAGTTAATCCTCAGATTTTATCAATATTTACCAAATGCGCTACTTTGCCAAAGTGACCAAGTCAAACTTTACATACTTTTAAAGATCATTCTGTTTTGAAAGTAACTACTGTCTGATGATTACTGTGAAGCAACGTTTCTAATTTGGTAACATAACATGCTGAAAAATGGTGACTCTTACTTAAAAAAAAGTTTGAAGGTTTATATATTTTAAAAGCTTTTCAAGCAAGGAAAAGTGAAAAACATCCTGAATAAGTTAGAGACTGTGCCCAGGTGGCTTTACATATTTTTAAAGATCATTCTGTTTTGAAAGTAGCTACTGTCTGATGATTACTGTGAAGCAATGTTTCTAATTTGGTAACAACATGCTGAAATATGGTGACTCTTACTTAAAAAAAAGTTTGAAGGTTTATATATTTTAAAAGCTTTTCAAGCAAGGAAAAGTGAAAAACATCCTGAATAAGTTAGAGACTGTGCCCAGGTGGAAAGACAGCAGACGTGAGAATGAACATAGAGGACAGGAAAATCTGTACCGAAAAATCATAGAATCATTAAGGTTGGACAAGACCTCTAAGATCATCAAGTCCAACCGTCAGACTTTGTCAAAAAGCTGTTAGTCTCAGAATGCTGTTGGCACATTTAAGAATACCCATTCTTTAGAAGTGATGTGATAGTGTCATCCCATACACATTTTTGGTCTATTGAACATTATATCCTGCCAAGTTGACTTGCAGTGATCTAATGAAGAAAAAGGCTGGTGGCAGGCTGTCCACCATTTTTGTTCATTGCTGGCCTCTCTGAAAGTCGTTGGTATCAATTAGATCATTGCTCTTAAAGGAATGAATACTTAATTCACCTTAATTAAGCTCCGAGCTTAATTCAGAAGAACAAATCCTGGACAGTCTGTTGGTGAGTGACCATGGGAGATGTACAGTGAAAGCTACGTGTCTCTTCATGTGTTACTCTCTACCTTGAAGCTGACTTCAAAGTAGCTAGCTGCTAGATGGGAATTTAGTTTGTGTGTTATCTGAAGCACTAATCCTAAGTATGTTAAAAAATACACTTGTCTCTCAAAAGTTAAATCCTTTCTTTTCCATTTTACTTTGATGAATCCTTATGTTATTACAATTTCAAATTTGTTAATTTGAAGGCATTAAAATTTGATGATTTCAGACCAACACTTATAAAACAACAAAGCTCCACTGAAGTTATTAGAAGTGTGCCATTTTCCATGGATTATGGCCATAACCTCAGAAAGTGGTCAATAACTTGCAATCTGCTACTCCTCCCGTAGAAGCTAATAGGAACTGTGTCACTAATTTCAATGGAAATTAGACACAACTTTTGCTAAGCAAGGTCAGGAAGTTGCTTAGCTCTTATGCAAAGGAAAAGGAAGGGAGGAATAAGGATGACAGGCAGACATATATATTCTTGTCTTCTAAGCCAGGGATAGCCTAGACTTTCTCCTGTAGGCAAAGGCAGGTGAGACTGGAAACATGCAGCTGCTGTCACTGTGTGGTGCAGGAAAGACAGCTTTGGGGGAGCACCAAGGAAAGTTCCAAGGCTCTAAACAAGTCCTTTATCAATTTCTTCCTGGATGTACAAAATGGGAATCCATGGAGATCCACATGTCTATGCAGGACTGAAGAAAACTTGCCATTATCCACTCTCACAAGTGAACTAGAGCATGAACAAGTGACTCGTTGCCTAAAAAGCATCGGTCTTCCTATGAGAATACTGATTTTCCTATAAGAAGCTCTGCACTATTTGTGGCTAAATCTTTTTAGTTTGTGAAAACCTAGACTCCAACTGTTGTCTTTGACGCCCTCTCAGTTTTGCCTTCCCTCCTTTATTGCCTTCTGGTTGAAATTAGGTAACAAATTCAAGTATCTCCACAAGAAAGCAGAGATACACAAAAAGCACAATCACATAAACTTTGTTTTCAGAACAAGGACCCAAACCTCTTTTTATTAATGAAACATGCACTGAGAGTGATTAAACTGCTACAGCACTAAAACCTCTCTCTATGACTCTAAGTTGTGTTCACTGGGAAAGACAGATCTCAGAGAAGAGACTTGTAAGCTAGTGCCAGCTGAACTGATGCATCCACTCAAGGATAGTATAACCAAATGTATTAGAAGTGCACTTACTCTTGGCAAAACTAATTACCTAAGGTTGGCCAATGTGGCTATACTACCTTTTACTCCTTGAGTATGTTCAGGCCATCTGTTTTGAATTTCATCGCGTGACATGACCATAGTAACAATCCCTTTTAACTGCCTGTTTTAACTGGAGACAATAAGCTACTTTGTCCTTGCAAATTTTCAGGTGATAAATTAGTGGAAAAGATTTTAATCAAGCTAAAATCCAGAAGATAAGCATGGGTATACAAAAAAACTTGAAAAGGACACATCCATAACTAAAATGGATTAAAACCCCACCATGATGTTCTTTGATATGATATGTCCTCTTTTAATTTCTCTGCCCTTAAATTGGTGGTGCCTAAGTTTCTTTGGCCATTGGAGAATCTTAGTTTAAACCCAGTTGTAGTATCAAGTTAATGGTAATGAGGTGACATTTAAAAGTTTGTGACATATGGGTGAGACTGAATGATCTCTTCATACTTCCAGAGTACAGAACAGTGAAATAAATAATAGACTGGATACACAAAAATGTTTTTCCTTTAAATCCTCAGTATAAAAGCATTTTATCATGTTATGCTGGGCACAAAGTATAAAGTCAACTTTATTTATTTCCCAGTAGACTTTTAATATTATTCTTGTAACCTAATTCAAAATGATGGTCAGGGAAGGATAATTGAAATGCAGCCTCATGTTTAAGTTTTACTTATAGTTGCCTCTATCACTTTCATTTTGTTTTGCTTTTGGGTTTTTTGGTTTTTTTGCCTCCACTCTTTGCCCATAAATCTGGTCATGAATCCATTCTTAACTGTGTTTACTTTGTTTCACAAGACAGTATTCTCTTCGTATTCTTCTTGGCCAGGTGAGTTATTGTTTTCCAGAAATTTGTATCCTAATTTAGCTGTTTATGTGTCATTATATTTCCCACAAAGGTGATTTGTTTCTTCTTTTTAATAAGAATTTGTGGGACAATATAAACAACCTTAGCAACTGAGGTATATTTTCTTTTTCATGGAAAGGACTGTTCAAGAAGTGTGTGTTATTAAGGGGAACAAAAATATCAAGTTGCGTGTAAAATCCCACTTTAGAAATAAAGAAAACATTTTACAAAGCATAAAGGATCACCAGCATAATTGCATGGCAATACAGCCGAACGGCCTTTAGATTGTTTCTGAATCAATAATTTAAAGGGAATTCTCATACAGAAGGCCAACAAAAAGGGTTGTGTATATCCTAAGACTGACTTAACACTTTTTTTATGGTCCATTTTGATATTGTGACTAAATACACAGTTCAATTCACCAACTGTATCCTGAACTAAGCATCCTGAGGCCCTTCATTACTCCACAAAATCCTGATTTCAGAGATGAGTTTCTGCATAGCTTCTTGCCAGTGAAACAAACATTTCCGGATCCAATTAAGAACTGGACTATGAGCTTAACACATTCAAGTTCTGAATTCATTTTAGAAGAGTGGCTATCATCCTTTATGTATTACAAAAGAAAGACCCAATTGGAAACAAAGAATTAAATGTAAGCAAATTGCAGAGTAAATTAAAAATTTTGAGAATTGGATTTCATAGGTTGGCTGCTCTGTAAAATTCCTAAAACCTGATGGTTTAAATTCAACTATACTAGATTTTGCAAATACAGGTTACAAGAAACCTCACTTTCTCTGTGTATCCGCTTCCTTCTTCAGAATCAATCAATGAACATAGTTAGCTTTCAAGTTTTAAATAAAGTTTGGCTTGCGTTGAGCTCTCATAAGCGTGTGGGAAGGGAAGCTTGGTCTTAGCTAATTAGTCTTTCTTTTTTTATTATTTTGAATAAAAATGAGCAAGAAAGCTCCTACAGAAAGAGAAAGGAAATCCTGGGAAACCACCTGAAGAAATTATTTCTAGGCACTTGTGCTGGCAATTGTTTCATAGTACTAAGTCCAAAAATATTTCAGTTAGAGAATACTTGCCAGAAAAGACAGAAGGAGAATCTGAACCGCCAGGGCAAAAACACGTTGAAGGTTTGCCCTCTGTAACTGCCCCTAACGCTCTCATACTGCAAAATACCGTATAAATAAATGAAATAATGGGAGAAAAGGGAAAGTATTTTATATGGCATCACCCAGCCCAAACAACTCAGGCACCATCCATGACAGCAAAACCATCCTTACTATTTTGCTTTTTAAAAGAATTTGCAAAAGTCTGCTATGGATCATCTGATCAATCGTCCTGAACGTACAAATTTTTGCTGGTTCTTTAAGGGCCATATATAGCAACATACCTGTTGAAACAGTGCTTGCCTTTGTCTGCAAAAGTCTTAATATTTCCTTTGCCTGTCAGAAGTTTACTCTGCAACTTACAGAACCTTCACTTGCAAGAAAAAAAAACAACCAACCCAACCCAAACCCAAAAAACCAAATCCAGTACCACAATGTAACACGTTGTAAAGATAATATTAAACAGCATTGGGTTTTCATCTCTTCGTTATGCTGTTCCTTTTTAATGAAGTGAATCAATTGTCCATATTGCTTTATCATGAACACCACAAAAAGCACATGCTTGGTGTTACAACGGTAACTGGTTATGGACAACCTGACTTAATCTTTAGTTCTCCATATATTTTTGACACTGTTGAAAGAATAATGCAGATGATGTCAGCTGGCTTACTAGCTTTTTCTGTCTCAGGTTTACAATATGCTTAAAATACTTAAGACAGTAAGCTAGATAGTTTATTTTTGCAATATGTTTTTCTCAAGTTTTTGATCTTTGCAAACAGTAATAAACATATGGACTGTTTATAACAATGCTGACTTTGCTGTAGAAATTTTCAATTTAAATAGCATTTTAACAAAGTCATATGGATACTATATTGAATGATGCCCTTCAGATAGCAAAAAGTAAACAAGACACAGGAATTCCCTATCATAGTGCACAATCAACCATAAACTATAAAAAATAGCTATTAAAACCCATCACTAATTATTCAAATGTAGGAGTTAAGCTAGGTACCAGCATGTTTTCTTTCAGCTGATTCCACTACAGGACTTGACTTATACAAGCCATTCCCTAAAATTAATTTTCTAGGACTTTCTGGTATAGACATCCCCCCTCTGACTTGAGGAAGCCTTGGCTCAGGGTTCATAATTTATAGGGGTGGCATAAGACATAACAGGCTGCCCAGGGAAGTGATTGAGTCACCATCCCTGGAAGTATTTAAAAGACGGGTAGATGAGGCGCTTAGGGACATGGTTTAGTGGGCATGGTGGTGTTGGGTTGACGGTTGGACTCGATGATCTTGGAGGTCTCTTCCAACCTTAATGATTCTATGATTCTATGACCCCTATAAATGTGTGGGTTCTTACGTACACTGAGAGAGTCAGTTGATGCCAGAAGTCAGAGATGCCAGATCTGTCAATGGAAAAGAAGAACCAGGCATGACAGCAATAAAAGCCAGAACTTGTAAGAAATTCTAAAATAACTCCTCAATTCTCCTCTCAACGGAAATCACATGATCTCAAGATTTGCTCTCATCCTCTTCCTATATTGGCCAAAAATGTTTATTGTAAGTATTATTTTTTCTCTAAGTGAAAAAAGTAACATTGTGAATTCCAAATCACAAAATGTTGCATGACTTTTTTTGATAAAAACAGCTTTCTTATCTCAGTATGGAATTGTTTCTGCTGGCTAAGCAGTTAGTGTTGGAGAGCAGGCACAGCTCTTACCTTTTAATTCACCACTACTCATACCTAAAATGATGGATGACATCCATACTATTGACAGGATTTGCACTGTGGGAAACTTTAGTCAGTTATGTTGGCATTAATCAGCTAAATCTGGCTTTGAACATTGCCTAAAGAAGCACAGTAGGAGTGGAATGAGGGCTGGAATGGGTCTGACACTAAACAGAGGCCACTGCCTGGGGAGGGTGTTTGTCACTGTGTCACTGTCGTGTGATGGTGCTTGCTGTGATTTGCTATAGAGCAGTCATTTTCCCCTCTGGAAAAAGATGCCCCAAATGCAAAGAATCCCAACTTATTCGTAAAACACCACATAGGACCTCTCATTCCAACTGCTTTGCAAAGCAGCTCCTCTGAAATTTACTCGCATGTATTACGCCACAGGTCCCCAAGACAGTAAGAGGATACATACGGAGGATATAGGACAGTCTATGTTCTGTTTATAATCCAATGTAGAAGTAGGATGAAGAAGAAAAAGAATAATCGGTTGACACTTTTTTAATACATGGATGCCATGGTTACCTCTAAAAAGTGGTGTGATATGTCTAGTAGTCATTATGTAAGAGTAGAGATTTGAATTTACAGGGAGATCTGAATCAAAGCTTAAGAAAAAAAAAAGACAAAAATAAAGAAGATCCCAGACCTTATCCAAATTAAACAAATTTCATATATTACAATAACTTCACAAAATATTCAAAACACCAATCATCTAGTCTTTAGGACTAATGCACAGAGAATTAACACAGACAATTAAAACACAGCATACAGCTAAATTATAACATTAAACTGAAAAAAATAATGTAGTATTATAATTGCAAAATAGTTAGCTATTCATTGCACAGCAAAACTGTTATTCGTCCACTGAGTATATTTTACCTCATAGTTCCTAAGACAGAACAGAATCACAGAGCTTACAGCATTCGTTTCACAATCATACTTCTAATTTGGCATACAAGCAGCTGAAATGTATCTAAAAATTATTCAATCTGTTTAAACTGCAGGAAAAAACATTCCATTATTCTAAGAACTAGCAAACTACAAAGGAAAAAGATGCACATTAATGACAGAAAGGGATCACGTTATTCTCTGTAATAATGTTTCATGCTGAGTGTTCATTTGAATGGACTTAAACCAAATCGGCAGAAAAAACACGTGGCAATTCCACATCTTTATATATACATTTTTGCAATTCCCGGAACACATTTAGCTCACTTTGTATTGATTTTAAGATATTTGATTTAAATCAAATCATTTTTATTTTAGCACGCTGAATTTAAAAGTCCTGAAAATATTTTTTTGTTTCAGAACTAACTGTCTAACTCGCCTTTGATGTATCTGCTAGGTACAAAACACGAATGAAGCTTGAATGAATTAGCCATTAATTTTCTAATCATGAATGTTCAAACCTGCCAATTTTGATTATACTTACTCATCCTGCTGTTGGACCCTAGGGATTCTGTGTTCCCATCTTGTTAGACCTGGTGTAGGATTGGGATGTTAGACACTAAGAATGTGTCTGAACACAAACAACTTCACTCTTGTGAATAATACCATTATCTCAGCTCAAAGGCATAACCTGGGCTAAAGAGTAATTTATACTATTGGGAACAGGAGAATCTTTTCCACTGTGGGCCCATTGATAGATGAGGTCAGCACAGGAAATACACACAGGAACCACTGCTTAGCCATTATGGAGACTAATGGGGTAGATATAATCTGATAAATGTACAAACAGGTTACATTAATTTCTGCATTCATATAAGCATAAACTATAGTGCATGATGCAAGCTGAAGAAAGCACGCTTAGAAATGAAAAATACATTTTGCTAAGAACCTGAAAGCATATTAGGAAGAATATGATGATAGAAAAAGGAAAATTAATGAGAGCTAAATAACCTACTGATTACTGTACTTTTTATCATACTCTACTGGATTTATTCAAAGACAGGGTTGGTTGCCTGATACTTATTTTGGATGCATGGTGCGAGAGCTAGAATAACTTGTTTTTACATTATGAATATTTGGCTCAGTAAAATATTCATTATGCTGTAGGCTCGTTTGATTTTCAATAATCTTATCTAGCACAGCCTATAAACTAATTCAAGGAGAATGACCACTACCAGTAAGCCCAACTCCAAGCTCTCTTATGTTAGTTACATACTGCTGTATGCTGCATGCTGCTGGAGCTGTATTAGTTTTTGTGGGTTTACTCTCAACTCTGATGACTCAGCTAGGTAGACTTAGGCTTTGTACTTCCAAAGGTATGAAAATTGCTCCCAAACTTTTCAAGGCATATGTTATTTTTTGCAGGAAAATATAAAGGGAAAAACCCCAAACAATTGCTTGTTCAATGTAAAGTTTTGCCTTTGCCTACAGAACCAGGCTCCAGTATGTTTTCCTTTCTAAGTATTTCATCTTTATGGCAAAAAAAACAGAAACAAAATAAGATTTAAAGTTAAAAATGTTGTCACTATCCAAATGAATATGAAATTTCATAAATATTGTGGCTTGTGCTATAGCACTTCAAAAATACTTTAAACAGATGGACCAGTGAGACTGCCATTCATGTTTTACCAGTCAAGAGGCATGCTTAAACTGCTGGCTGAAACACACAATATGAAGTACATTCCACATATAGTGTGAGAGGAAATGCCTTGTTTGCTAAGAAACTACGCAGAAAAAAGCTAACTGAATGAATGGCATAATATTTTATACATTTGTAATTTCTTGGGAAGTGAAATCCTCTGAGATTAGCAGTCAGAGGAAAAGATCACTGTTATACTGTAGAGGTAGAAGAAGTAAAAAAGAGAAAAATCTTGCTTTCTCTGCACAACAGTATCACAGGATTTTCCAAACAACTATCTGGATGAAAAGTTGGAAGCTGAAAATTTCATATACTGCTCTACACCAGAAAAGCACAATAACATTGTAAAAACCACCCAGGAGGACAAAATTTGCCTTCAAATTTTGAAGTGGTGACAGTGGTTTAATGGAGATAAAGAAGGAGGATAAGAATCTTAATCCATATTTTAATGAAGATAAAGAAGATGGATAAAGGAGGAGAAGGAGGAATGTGTTCTGTATCTTTCACTATAGGTTGAGATAGTCTCTTACAGAAAGGGCATTAGTTAATAAGAATGGTCACACACCAAAATTTCACTATGTACAAATTCCAGTGAGCTCTCCCCAACGTAACCCACTCTATAATTTCATATTTTATGTGCCTGAAAATTAATCATGTAGAAATATCCTGTAGGTCAATTTGATTTTCTGATGAAGATTTCTGTTCCTTTATAGGCTCCACAATAACTAAACGCTTGATTGTAATAAAATATTATAGGCAAAATCTTTAATTTTTACCTTACGTGATTACACAGAATTCAGTATTACTTTTAACTCTCAAACGTAAAGGAATTCTTTTGCATGGGGCACAGAAGTATCCTTGTACAGGATAAAGAGGGAAACAGAGGAGGCAGAGCTGTCTCAGAGAAGGAAAAGCTAGTGGTGGGAACTACTTTCTGCATTTCTAAACACTAAACGTATTGTCACTTCTTAAATTCCAGTGCATTAAACGGAGAAAGTCAAGCTCACGTGTTGTTACTTGAAACCCCATAAGAGATAAGGAGTCATGAAGTTACAGCCTTACACTCCACCTATCTACAGAATAATATAAACTGAACTCAGATAATGTCTCCCACACTACTTTGCAATCATTCCTGTTCGGGCCCATCATGTGAGAGGGAAAACACATGTCTTCAGTCTTAGTATCATGGACAATAGCTTAAAGTCAGATTCTAATCTTACGGATTGGCATTCATGATTCTTAACTGATGATTCTTGGACACAAGTATAGTCATTGGCTATGCAACTCACTTTTCTGTTGAATCAAAACAGGTTGAAGTCAATACATCTCTGCCAGCTGCATCTGGAAACACTGTGAGGAACTTGGAGCATTTGAATTCCTTTGCCTTCTCCTTTCCACATCTGTTCTTTATTCTGTAATGTAATGATAAAAGAAATAAAAAGCAGAGAATTTCCATCAGTTATTAAAAAGTGACCTCTGTTCAACCTAGTTAATGAATTTAATTAAGACAGACAATACTAATTATTCTAGAAACAAACTAATGCATAGAAAATACAAGTGACCTGTCAGCATGTTAGGTAGGAGGCCAGACAGTGTTACTCCCAGTCCCTTATTTAAGTTACTTCCCACAGGTGTAGGACATTATTTCATCAAATCTTTCTGGGATTCAGTGCTTGCTTTTATATGCTTTCAGTAAACTAATCTTTGGAATTATTCTTTTGCCAGTTCTCACTTTTGAAAAGTTTTTGATGACAAAATGAAGCTACTTTTTATCTAGCTGCCAACAGTAGTAACAACCACACAAACTGGGCCCTGGCACCGTAAAAGGATCCGCAGACAGCTCCTTCAGCCGATGGCTCTGTCACCTTTACTGTTACCTCAACTGACAAGATCAAAACTGCATCTGTATACCTGCAGTGACATCCAACTGGATACCTTAGCTGCAATGCTGACCTATGTCATTGTCGTGGTTTAACCCCAGCTGGCAACCGAGCTCCACCCAGCCGCTTGCTCACTCCCCCCCGGTGGGATGGGGGAGAGAATCGGAAGAACAAAAGTAAGGAAATTCATGGGTTGAGATAAGAGCAGTTTAATACTTGAAATAATAAAATAAAATAATAACAACAATAATAGGGAAAGCAAAAGCCGCGCGCACAAGCAAAGCAGAACAAGGCATTCATTCACTGCTTCCCATGGGCAGGCAGGTGTTCAGCCATCTCCAGGACAGCAGGGCTCCATCACGCCTAACGGGGACTTGGGGAGACAAACGCTATCGCTCCCAACGTCCCCCCTTCCTCCTCCTTCCCCCAGCTTTCTGTGCTGAGCATGACGCCATACGGTGTGGGATATCCCTTGGGTCAGTTGGGGTCAGCTGTCCCGGCCGTGTCCCCTCCCAGCTTCTTGTGTCCCCCCAGCCTGCTCGCTGGTGGGGTGGGGTGAGGAGCAGAAAAGGCCTTGACCCTGTGTCAGCCCTGCTCAGCAGTAACGAAAACATCCCTGTGTTATCAGCACTGTTCCCAGCCCAAATCCAAAACACAGCCCCGTACCAGCTACGGGGAAGAAAATTAACTCCCTCCCAGCCAAAACCAGCACATGTATGTTTGAAAGCTCCTCGGTTCTACTGTATTTATCTACCTGCCCTCACCAGAACCCAGTAAGCTACTATCAGTCATGTTTTTCTGTTCGTGAATGAAGTCTGACACACAAATCCTCAGAAGCTGCTTAATATCTGCAGTGATGCAGGCCAGACCAACTCATTTAAACTAATAATAGACTTTCTCTTGATGTTGGCAGACTTTGAATCAAGGTAATAGACAAGAATCAAACCAATAAAGGATTTTTTTTCTTGAATGAGAGCTGTGAAAAGTGGCAAACTTGTGGATATGAAAGTAAAGCCAGCCTTATGAAAGGTTTTATTATGTATTCTTTAGGAAAGAAAATAATGCATATCTCTGGCATATAGGGACACATTAGGGTCTTTCCTCCAAGTATTAACCTGAATGTGCTCCCTGGTGGATTTTGGTCAATTTGTGTAATAAAGTTCTTTTATAGCGCCAGAAGTCTTGCAGACATTTTTAGAAATTAAGCACCCTTTCTTAATAATACTGAGGGACTGATGAACACAGATAGCAATTCTTTCTCCTTCTCTTCTTATAATTGCAAAAATGAATTATATTTGTTTTACTTAATATATTTTATGAAGTTATAAAACTGAATGTTTATTTTAAATTAATTTAATTACTTTTAAATTGTAATGAAAATATAAAATATATTTTTGATTATACACAGAATATGGAGTTTCCCTATTGTTGGGAAAGAAATACAAAATTATTATTAATAATAATACTATATTTCAAATAAAGTAGGTTTAAATCATGGCTTTAAAGAGAAAAAAGAATTCTTTTTGTTACAAAGTTTAAATTAAATCAGAGAAAATATTCCACAGCCATCAAGCCTGACATTTTTATCTAAGTCCGAGCCTGAGTGACACAGGCCATCTACAGAGAGATAGTCTTTTTAACTGTAATCACAAACATAAAAATAGATCTTATCAGAAGCACCAATACACAAATCTAAACTACTGTTAAAACCTACTGAGCACTTGGAAAGAACAGCAGAGCATTAAGTATATAAGCAGAAATTACTGGCTAAGATGCCATAACCGCTAACAAAATATATTTTATTGGGAGTCTAAGGACTGATAGCAGCACCCCAACCAGTCTTCATCACTGTGTGACTTGGCATGAGCTCAGACGGCCAAGATGATTTTTCAAAAGTTCACAGAATGAAAGAGGAGGAGGGCAGTGGAGGCTTATTTAATGACCTTCTATGGCTTCATTTCTGGAGGATAGCCTTCAGCACTGCTTGTAACTCAGGACTTTGAGAGAGCTGGAAACCCCAAATCTCTTGTCACCACCCTCACCCCCCCAAAAAAATTTGACAGAGTATCAGATGCTCTGCTTGGCTAGACTATCAAACATATTGTCGGTGGATAAAAAGAAAATATCATCCCAGAGAGATCAATCTAGCAAAAATTTGAATATATACAAATCAAAGCTTTTGGTGATTGAAATATGTTTTGGTACGTAAGATTTCACTTACAAACAGTAAAAAGAAGACCCCTTGTGAAATTCAAACATTCAGGGTTCAACAGTAAGGAATTGAATTTTAAAATGTTTATTGTTCTCATGTTATAGACTCATCTGATATATTTTGGTATTTTACAATCATTTTCAAACATTTAGCCACAGAAACTATCAGAGATATCTAGCATCCATCGAGAGTGCAAACTAATGTTCTAATCTTTCAAAATCACAAGTGAACTGCAAGCCATTCTTCTTCTCACATACCATCCAAGGGTCTACTTGGAAGTTGCCTACATTTTTAGGCAACGGCTAGATAAGTGGCAGTACTTTACCTGAACTCCAACACAGAAATGAGGTATTGCATATCTTGTCATTTATTGCAGAGATTGAAGAAATTACACTCAGACCTGCTGCCCATACTATGTTATGCTGCCCCTAGGAACAAGATCAAATGGGGGTATGAGATAAAAACCTGTGAAAGTACCTGTGAAATAGATGGATCAGAACTAGGTTTAAGCTTATTTTTCATTTTAAACCACACTTTTATTGCCATAGATTCACACACATAGAGTTCTTCCCCTTTCCCCCAAGCCCAATATGCTGGGATCTCTATAGTAATCACTAAAGTGCAGCAGTTATTTTCCCACTAATGACTATGCTGGAATAGCATAAGGAGAAGAATTCTATTAAATACTAGTTCAGGAAGAAATAAAAAAAAAAAAAATTTCTAACTTCCAAGTATTATGACTAACACGGAACAAGGATCGACCATGTAGGCAGGGGGGATAGCAGCAGCCATAACTCTAACTTTGCTGCCATTAATGTTTATGTTGTATATGAAGTGGTTTACCAACATGCTGATGGGCTGGCAAAATGCGCAAGCATACAATTTATTCCTCCTTGCAGCAGCTATGGGAGATCACAACCACAAATGCATGTTTCAGTAGAGACTATTTTAAAATAGAGAGCGCTATTTTGACAAGCAGAGAACTGCAACAAAAGATTTATTATTCCGTGGAATAATTGGTGAATGCATTATCCTGTCAACATTTAACTATTATAATCAACTTAAATAATCAAAGCTGCCCTAGAGTTTTCATTGTTTTACATTAATTTGAAAATAATTTATTCTATTATACTCACATTTGCATTAATGTAAATGAAACTAATAAGTTCAAACTCAAAGTTATGTAAAATGAGAAACATAACACATTTTAACCTTCATATGCCTATTCTTCAGGCCATACATTCTCATACATGCTGCACTTTAAACCAGCAGATGAGACCAAAATGCTTTGGCGTGCTACCTATGCTATACGTGCTATCTATGCCCACAATGAAAATGTGATAATAATTTTGCTAATTAGGATATGCTTCCAGCAATCCTTGGTCCTTTTCTCACCTGAAGTCGCTCTAGAAAGTGGCTCGCCATCAGTGGCTCGCTCACCTCTTTGCAGACATGTTATTAACATCTTATCTGACTCTATATGCTTCATTAGTCTGTTGTCTCCAGTCAGGCATAAACTGCTGATTTTTGGATTAGCTGCTTTTGTCTGTTAATCTGCCCTTGACTCATAGGCTGAAATGTTTCAGTAGTAGAATAAATATTTTGAAGGATTTCAACAGTTGTTTCTGAACCACTTAATGACTGACTACACGTTTTGCCAAGGCTTGGGGGTATTTGTGGACTCTCTGTATGTGAACCAAGTACATAGTATGTACAAATGTCATGCTTAGGTACAGGACAATTTAGCCTAACATGGTGGTATCAGATAATCATGTAGATCTCAAACCGAAAGCAATAGCATGAGATCTTTTGACTCTTCACAGAACTAAGTAAAGCTTAGCTGCAGATCATCAGAATTCGCTGCATGAAGCTGTATCAAAAAAGCCATACCAAAGCAGCGATACATCGGTACAAGCTCTTACATTGTTTTTAACAAGCTCTAGCTTTAGCTTCTAGGGGATTTTGTCTTGCTTCTCCTTTGACTAATGAGGCCATACAACAAGCCTCAAAGAACCTAGCAAAATAAGCTTTAGCTACATATTTAATTGCAGAAAGATGGGGAAATTAGCATGTAGAATGGTGAAGAAGAGAGGATGCTACTTACACTGTAATTTTAATGCCAGTCAAGCCAGTGGCATCTGCATTATTGTTAGAGAGAGAGAACAAGAAGTTGTGTAAGTTTCAAGGCTCCCTAGAGGTGTGTACATCCAGCCGTATATTTAACGTGTGCAGGGCACAGCTACCGGGACAACAATATGTGGCTCAACAAATGCAGCCACATGATGTGGCATGTCCTCAATGATAGATCATACAAATTAAGAAAAACACCAAGGGTTTGACTGGATACTATCACTGGTTTGATTCATTCTTTGCTTTGTGTCAGGATATCCAAGTGGGAAAGAAAAATATGCATTTAAAAATATTGCTGATAGTTTAATTGCTGAAACTTACTACTCCATCACTGTTCAGTTGTAATAACGATCAGGGCATGGAGCATTACTTGGAGAATTAATGACCACCTGAGGTTAACAGCCCACAGCTAAGCCTTGAGCCTCCAGCTTTCTCAGATAATCATTAATCCCCAGGAATTGTCCTGTGCCTCCATCATTACTTCTAATTTAAAATGTGAATTTTCTCCTTTTAATTTTATTTCCATAAAATGAAAGTACTCAATTAGACTTTGTCATTAAATCACATCTCCATTGATTACCTAGGAAAAAATAACAACAGCAAAATTAAATTTGCCTATTTAATCATTGAATCCTGATTAAATATTTGTTATAAACATTTCATTCCAATTAAGGTTGCATAAAAAACCCACAATAGACAAAGAAGGGTATACAATTCAAAGCTGTAACATGTCCTGACATGCTGCTTCTATTTTCTTCCTTCTTTACTCCTTGCTGAACAACATGTTACATTTGTGAGAAACTTCACTATTTAGATTCAGTATTACTGGACTTTTAGTACGTAACACTAGCTCGGGAAATACACAAAACTTTCAGTCATCTGACAGTGGAATCAGCTCAAATCACAGTGATGAAGACATTCTTAAAAGAACCAAGTTATCACGGAATGACTTTCTTTTTTAAAGGTAAAACAAAGAATAAAAGAAAACAGCTAGATAAGATTTTGGACAGTGATCCAAAACGTCTTACTCTAGAAGCCTGCAGTCATCACCAAAAAAAGTTACATTTTTGTCCATGACACTGTTCTCTGTGTAATCCATAGGATTCCATACGCATCAAGAGATGTACGGTGCTATGATTAGATTAGTGTACGGCTCAGTCCATTAGCAGCCACAGAGAGGACATTATATCTTAAAGCAATGTGTGTTGACGCACCAGGTTCTGAATTCAAGTGAAATAGATTGATTGAAACTGTGATTTTACAATGAACGTAAGATGGAAGGTCCAAAGTTAGTTTATACTGATCTTTGTCAACTTCGTGCTCTCTGCTACTGAAAGGTACCTGCTATCCTGACACACGGACATATTAACAGAGCGCTAATCGTCTTCGGTTTTGAGTAATCACAGTATACTCCTTTGTTCCCAGCTACCTTTCTTGTTTGCATACAAGTTTGTGCTTGTGGTACCACATACAGGTGTGGCCAACGTAGCTGTTCCACACACAGAGTTGGAGAATTGAGTCTGAAAATCAGACTGTGACCCACAAGCAAAGTGCTTTAGGTCAACGTCTGCTATAATTCATGTATAAGTAATCTGATTTTCTGCGAGGCCGTTTCGTTTCCCCCTCCCCACTATACTCCCAAAGTTTTCCCATGTCCCCTTTACCCTCTGCCACAATACTCTCAATATCCTCCAAGTCCCATCTCCTCAACTACTGGACTAAGCTAACAGGTCTGTGCATTGAACCTGAAACGAAGAAAAAAAAAATGATAAGTTTCCTCACCTTTATATAGAAAATGATCTATGTTGGCTTTTTGTTTTTTAATTCTTTTTCAAAGTTTCATATATTGATGAGTTTCCATTCAAAATGTTTGCCTGTAAACTCATGACTTGGTATAATTGGAGCACAAAAATGCTCATAGAAATTAGTCAGTATACAAACATACTTGAACAAATCAATTGAAAATATCAATAAACATTTAAAGATTTCTTTTCCTCCCTGTCTCATTTCAGCTTCTCTAATATGGAAGCAGATGGAGCAGCATAAAACCAACATCTGATCCTAAAACATACCTAAAAAATGTCAGGTTTTCTGAATGCTTTATTGCTCCTTCCAAGTCTTTTTCCAAAAGCTTGCTGCTTTCTTTTCCAGTGTCTATATTTAGACTGTAGAAACCATACCAAAGGCCTCATCTTTATAGCACCTTTTCGTTAATCACAACAATAATATGAATGACTTCAGTAAGAAGGCTCACATATTTGCTCACTTTCACGATTCTGCTATCAAACCAAGGATCTCAGAATTACTTCAACAATAATATTCTGAAAGAAATTGGATGCATTCTGCATGTTGTCAATAAATCAACCATGAAAAACATTTCAGCCATGACATACTGGATGGTGTTAGTAAAGTAACAGGAAGGTTACCTGCAGATAGAGCTGGCTATTTTTTTTCCTCCTTGCAGCTGCCAGATGGTGTTGAACAGAAGAAACTGCTTTGCAGAGCAGCTGAATTTTTACCAGGTAAGTGTGCCATTACACACAGCGTTTTTATCTGTTCAGATGCCTTAGGGGAATGATATATGTACATTTGATCCAATAAAAAAAAAGAAAATATTGAATAATCAGCATGTTCTTTGTGCTGTCTTCCACACACTAAATTATAAATTATACAGATAGAAACATCTTTCTACCAAAAAATCCCCATCCGATCAAAGCAACAAACCCTACTGGAAAAAACAAAACAAAAATACCTTCACATAGCCTGCTATAATTTAAGATATAACAAAGGCTATTGCATGGCCTACATGTATTTAATAAGAATAATAAAACACAGCACCTCTTGCTATTCTTAAAGAAATAAAATAATTTTGTAGACTGAATTATAGATTCCAGTTTCATTTTGCAGTAATGCAAACATATTAAGGATACAATTCAATGGACCTCACATGGCAAAACACTAATCAAGGCTTTGGTTTTGTTCATTTTTTAAATAAAGGAATGGTTACTGTAATTAGAATTACAGGAGTCATTTTTAGATGCAGTAGGCGGAGTGAAATGAACCAAGGCAAAACAAAAATGCAAACCTCCGAACCTTACTCTTGAAGAGAGAACGGGGGAAACTTTCATGGCCACATATGGTCTCCTCTGAAAGAGCACTTCCCACACTAACTTCCCACTAGTACTTTATGAAACATTGGTTCAAATCTGATTCAAAAGAAGGATGACCTAGTGAGTCACCAGTATCATTTAAGGAAACGTAAGAAATACCTTCAAGACCTCTTGCCCTACTATTTGATCTTATCCTATTTATAAGAGCACTGTCTGAGACTGCATATATTTATTGAAATATTTGAATAGATTTTAACAATATTTTCTGTATGGAAAG
>NW_008825610.1:642766-644174 GCF_000699105.1 Pygoscelis adeliae
GAGAACTCTTATTCTCCAGTACTTTACAAGTAAATTCATAGTAATAATTTCTGGGCCTATCACTGCCACCTTCTGAAACACTGAGGTGCTAGTCCTATAAATTCATTAAAAATACCATATCCCATTTATACACTACTAACCTAGCAAATGTTTACTCCTAATAGAGTGCCTCCTTGTTAAAACCAAGTTTACTAATCTGTGCATGTATTTAGCTTTTATTACAGAGCCAGGATAGGGTGAAGGTCTTGCAATTTAGCATGATTAGCCATTTGTGAAGGATACGTATTTTTTAAACTTCACCATTAATGTGTTATTCTGTAAATAGATGAGAACCTATGCATGTTTAAAATGAAATTTACTCATTAAGCAACTCAAGATGATCTTTCATTTCTTTAAGAAATTAATTCACTGCTAATGAAGGGTGAAAGACTGACTGAATCAGTCATTAATTTAACCTTTCCCTCTCGATAAGATCAGCTGAGCTACTACTTCTCGCTTACAAGGATATGTCAGGGGAACAAATCATTTTATAACAACTCAGTGAAATGTATAATCATGGTAGTATTTACAAAACGCATTAGCTAGAAATTTACTGAGCCACCTTCAGGTTATTAGAATAACTGAATAATGAGCCTTCCTAATACCATACGAGCATCATCCACAAACATTTTAGAGATTCATGTTTAAAACTATTTTAACAATTATAACTTCTAAAAATGACCACATGTAGATTCTGCTTTTCAAAAGGAAATACATGAGCTCCTAGCAGGCCTAACCTATCTAAATAAAGGAATATGTATATGAGTTTCTTGTACGAGGTTTTGGAAAAAAGAAAAAAACAAAACACTCAGAGTAATATGATAATCAATATAGTACCAGCCTGACCAAAAAGAAAAAAAAGGAAGCAGCAGTGGGACAATAAGTCCTGTTGGAGATATCTTCATTTACATTACAGATTCAGATGTAATTCTAGTCCATCTTTGCTTTTTTTTCTTCTTTTATCTCCTTTTTTTTTTTTTTCAATTCTCTTATATTATAGACTCTGGTTTCTACTAGCAGCATGTAAAAAGCCTTTTTAGAGAATAAATATAGCACTTAAAAGATTTAGCTGTATTTTCCAGGACAGACTGGTTTAACTGAATGCCTGTGTGTCAAAAGACAGACTGAAGACTAGATTTTTGTCTTCTGTGGAACTTTGCAAGACCACGCTGGAAGGCAGCTTTATTGCATGCTTTACTAGCAACTGAGTTCCCAGTAGCACAGTACTGTCAGGAACACTATTACTTGTTCAGATAATTCAGTGTGCGCAGCTACAAGAAGGAAAAAAGTCCTTGCAAATCAATATCATCTCAGGCGAAAGGAAAAACAACCTGAACCCAAACCAAGGAATCAAGTAATAATCATAACC
>NW_008825610.1:644213-650335 GCF_000699105.1 Pygoscelis adeliae
TGAATCCAAACCTACAAATACCTGTTCTGAAGTATTCAAATTATGTATCAGGTTAGTAGTCACAAAGCTAGTGCCCAAACCTGGGGAAAAAAAGGAAAGGAGTTCTATGGACGAGAGCATGCTTGGAAGTGTTTATACTTTTTATATGCTACTGTCCAAACCTGAATGAACAACAATTGGGAAAAACTCTATTTAGGCTCTGGCTTATTATTCTTACTGAATCCAAGAATTCCAAAAATAGATAAACCTTCACTTTTACTAACCCACTAATCTAAGTTTTAGACATTAAAGTAAACAACGGTCTACATTTTATACTCAAAGCTAAGAATGTTCATCAAATACCAGACAAGTATATGATCTTTTTTGTAGATAAAAAATATAACTTCATAAAATATAGCAATACTCCACAAATAAGTATTTGTACAACGATAAATACTTGTGTACAAATAACAGCCTATAGGTCTCTGTGTATATTCTTTACATGTAATCATTACTGTAAAAGGCAGTATGATTAAAAGTCTTCCTCATACCTGTGGAATTTTACAATCATTTTGCATCTGTGGTAATGGCCTACACATTTGCCTAAATGCTATTGCAGCAAAGAACACATCTGAAATATATTATTTTCAAAGAGACTCTATACACTTGTTTTTCAATATTGAAAGATATGTTTGATTTGATTTTTGATATTTTTGTTTCCTTAACTACCGTTTTGCCTTCAGGTAAAAAATGTAAATGCAAACATCTATTTAAAAAACTGCACAGGAAGCAACAGCATATAGTGTTCACCAGCAAGTACTAGACTATTCTTTCTTTATAACCACTGAAAATAAAGTCTTGTCATGTTCTTTATTAAAAATATCTTGCTTTTATCTAAGAGTAACATTAAATCAAATCAGGGACAGAAAGTCATAGATATCTACAGCAACATATAGAAATTAATTCCAGTTGTTAGAATAAGCCCTGGAACACTCATTTTGCTAATATTGGTCCCAAAAGAAGACAATTGGAAAGAATGGCACCCCAGCTCATTTTTATGATAGAGCCAGAAGTTTATTGGACACTTTTATCAGGAGTCTAAATGCACTCAGATTTATGTAGAACAGTCATGCAGCCAGTTGCAGTTTATTCTAAACAGAAATACATCTGTAGTATACAGCTAAGATCAAACAGCCACTTGGAAGAACTGCCAAATACAAATATGAGATATTACAGCCATTTGGTCAGAATGACCTCCTTAACTCTCTCACTTTAGAACTAGGAAAGAAATATAAAGGAAATAATAATGAAAAAAGACAGAGAGATTCTCCAAGAAGATCTAGGTTAAGAGTACATTAACATCAGATCAAGAATTTTGTAATTTTTATTATTAAGAACTGAAATTCAATGCCAGTTAGTAAATGTTTCATTAGAATAGTACAGATTACCACCTGAGAAAACTATATAAAATTATAAGTTAGGTTCCTCATACTTCTAATGTATACAGAAAAAAGAAAAACACGTTAATTTTAAGCTATCTGGTTAAACTGTTAATAATCTTATGATTGTTTGTGTAGATAATTTATAATAGCTACACATTAGTTCACAACCATATCAAATCTACTGCTGGTGTAAGATAGGACAAAATAGCTCATTATTAGTTACTGCCAAAGAGCTCATTTCAATCCTTAGACAGGTTCTGGATCTCTATTCCTTCTTTAGTGGCTTCACGAACGTTGGGGTGAGGGGGTGTTTGTCTTTTTTTAAAAGGAAAAATTAACCCTATTAATCTCAATGCTTTAAGATCAGCAATTGTTCAAAGGTTTCACTCCTAGGATTTAAGTGAAGAAAAAGCAATCTCAGTTTACTTCCTGCTGGTGTGTACATAAACAACATTTATCACAATAAGCACTAACTTGCCCACATACTCAGCCGGCTATCTCAGCTCATCTTCTTCTTCAGTTCCTAGTGAAAATCCTTTCATACTCCGATTTCATTGAAATAAGATTTATTCTTCTCTCGGTTTTCCTCACTTAGTTTTTTTCTAACATATTTACATGTCTTGGTTGCTTTTTCTCTGGTGTGTTTTTGCAAAACTTTGCGTAACACTTACGCATGCTGCACCAGTCCAGCATGTTAAGGGAGGGAAATGAAAACTAAATGTATGCAAGCAACTACAGATGAATAAAATGGTAAGGGTTATTGGTTTTACCTGATTCTGGCTTGACCGAAATATGCCAGTTCCACGCTGACTTACACTGCTGATGAAGTACCTGAGCTTGCGTTGAGCAAGGGGCCAATGGGGCCCTGGTGGCTTTGCACAGCTTTAAGGGAAGTTAACGGAAATTGCTGGGCATTGGGGACTTCAGGGGGAAAAAAGTCACTTTGTTGGCTGCCTAAGTGTGGATTTAAGAGCCCAACTTTGGTCATTTTTTGATGGTGTGTCTGCCCATAGTGTTCAGTTCTACGTATAATGAAAAATCTGTTTTCTTCCTTTCATCTCTCTCTTTTACCACAACATGTTTTTGTCATAAGAGCTCCAAGCAGGATTATTAATATACAAAACTGCTTCACTGAGCACTGTGTGGGAGCTTCCTACAACAGCATTTTAACCTGTTATTTAGTAATCTCTGCTCTCATGATAACTGAGATGTCGGAGCATGTCACCTCCATTTATTGCACTCACAATGTCTATAATTCTGTCCACCCATGCAACTTTAAAACTACATACAAATGCAAAGTATGTTTAGTGGGTTTTCAGTGCAGTTCAGCTAGAGCATTATACAGCCACAAGTCCCAGTCCTCCCAGCTTTACCTTAAGGTGAGTTAACTTTGCAGCGCAGCCAGGATTGATTTGCTGAAGAAACAACCCCCAGGAACCAGCAATCCTATTGCTCCAATCGGTATCAAATTTATATACAATACTTTTTTTACTATGCCTTGGAGCTACATTTACCCAAAAGTAAAACGGGACCCAGAAATTCTTTTTTTACTTCTGTCATGATACACCAAGAATGTTTAGCGCAATGAGACAGACATCTCATTTTGTTTTGTTTTCTAGTACATGTGAATTTACAACAGGTTGCAGAATCCCTCTCTTAAACATTTGTTTGGTGCTGTGCATCACACTCACCCCAGGGCACATCAGAGAGCGGGTATGCAGGAAGGTCCTCTATTGCCCCACTCAGATTGGGTCTGATGAAGGCTCTGCACGGTTCCTAGTATATTTTTTTCTGACATTATTATCTTAATATTTCCTTCAACATTAAATTTTGAGGAACAAACCCACAAATTGTCAGGAAATCATAAGTATAACCCAAAACCATTTGAACAAGCTTAAAATATATAGTCATATTATAAAGATGATTATCCCATTCAGTAATACAGATAAAGGAAGTAACACTGCGGTCATTAAGGAGTACCCACAAAGGAGCTCCTGAGAACAGCACCTTAAATAATGTTTTTGTTGCAAATTGCCATAAGGTAGATGATGCACAGGTGCTTTCCTATCCACTAATAAATTCTGTTCCACAAATAAGTTCTGTTATCAAAGCCACGTACTATCTACACAAACAACACAGTAGGAAGAGGGATTCAATTCCCATGCTGCCTCAAAAAAAAGCTTCTTATTGTACTTGACTTGTTCCTGACAGATAATACAGAGCTACAGCTCATTTTCCTACCACTGATCTTTTGTTCGGACACAACGTGATCTAGCCCTGTGCATAAACCTCTTGCAACTGCATCAATTCATTCCTGAGGATAAGTGGATATGGAATTCGGAATGGAGTGTTAGCAATTTCGAGGGAAATAAATGATAAAAATATTTGGCCAGTCATCTGAAATACTGAAGTCTATAGCCTCAAAAATAGTTAGGACCCTATCTACCACCTAATTGAAGATAGGCACATATATTCCAGGTATATAGCTATGCCTCAGTTCCAGTGCATTGAGCATCAACTTCACAGAGTGCCCTGTACCTCACATAAACAGGAATATTCTTCAGCTTTCCAATAGCAGGCTGCTGCCATTACTCTAACTGTAATCCTGTCTACAATACATGAAAACTACAAAGAATGTAAAGAAGTGAAATAACTTGGCCACACCATTTCATTGTTCCATTCTTGCCTTTGGTGCAATTCGTAGTGCAAACACTTTCCTTTCATATAAAAGCCATATTGAAATGACTCTGCAGGTCACCTGAAAACTATGCCTAGTCTTGCAAATTGAGAGATTCCAGTCTAGTAAAAGTTCGCATGTTGCAATAGTAAGTTAAACAAAGTATACTATTAGTCAGCCAAAAGTATTTATCACCTGATATATATGTGTGATAGTATGCAGGCATGAAACCACGGGTAGGATTAGCTCTAAAAAGTTCAGGTTTGCTGAAAGGAACAGAAATAATGTTCTGGCAGTGAAGCCATGGTATAGCAATGATCTACGTAACATGATCTATGTAACATAGAAGACATTGCCTGTTAAAAGAAGCCGATATTACAACAGTCAGCTAGAATTCTAGCATGGAAAATAAAACAGCCGACACAGCAATTTATTATTGTTATCTTGCAGAAGTAGAAAACCTGGATTTGGAATTAATGAAAATTATTCCTCCCTTCTCTTTACTATTTTAGCATTCTTCAAGGCATGTGTAATCCTAATATGAAAATAAACAGATATCAGAAGTAGAAATTGTGAAGAGATTTACAGCGTGGCAGCCTACACATTCATACCCTAACAACATGGGATAGCGCCGGAACATCATAAGAGGGGACTAACACCAGGTATGTGGAATTATTGAAAATTTGTTACAACAGCAGACCTTGTGGTCTGTACAATCCCAAGATGATGACAAATCAGCTATGATCAAGATGGAATAGTGACCACAATTGATAACCCACAGGAGATCATTGATCACTCTTGGCAGGACAGTGTCTGTACTGTGAACTAACACTAAGCCAGATCGGAGCTGATCCAAAAAACTGCCAGCCTGGAAAATAAAGAGCCTCTGGCTTCTCAGCAGCATCCCATGTGAGCAAACATGAGCTATTAACTGCTATTGACTGGAACGATGGGACCATGAATGAAGGGTCCTTCCCAAAGCTGGACTGAACACTGCTGATACGGGGAAAACTCAATTTTCCCCTTGCCAAAAGAGGCTCTCCCCAGTAGGCTGAGGCAGTCGGTGCCCCTGCGGCTTGTGCGGCCCTTGCTGTGCCTGAATCGCCCTGTGGCTTGCCTGCTTCCAAAGCTGGTGATGGTTATTGCAAAGGCAGGCAAAATTAGGCTTTGAAACCAGTAACCAGCACAGGCAACTGAAACCATGAAACTCTGTTATCAGCTGACAGAGTCTTGACAGGAGAGATTATACTCTTTCACGGAAAATAACCAATGAATGAGTTTTGATCAGCGACATTGTAGCTTTACCTAGCTTTAACCATTCCTGCAGCTGCTAATAGTGGTTCAGCTATATCAAAGATAACAATATTGGAACCGGTGCTGAAGACAGGCTGCCAAACTCATTAAACTTTTTTAAAGCGGAGATCTACTACCCTATTCCAAACTAACTTGCATAATGGTGGTATATAACTTTGGTTAAAACATGGAAAATGGTTTATTTCCTAAACCTTTTTTTACATACTTAAAAATTAAGCTTTCCCTCAGTCACCTTCACACCAATTTCTGCAACCTTTCCTTACAAGTCCAGTTTTCTGTAACTGTAATTGTTTTCATTGGTTTGCCCAGTACTTCTGCAATTGCTTCACTTTGTGATGAATGTAGACTCACCACAATTTTCCAACTGAGAATTTACAAGGGTTAAGCAGCTGTATTATTTAACGTTTTACCAATTACACTTTTGTTTATGCATCTCAGAATGATTTTGGTCATCTTTTTCTCAGTGAGAAATCATGGCTGACACATAATCAGACCTTTGTCTTTAGAAAAATTACCCAGTCAGTCATACACAATTTTGTATTTGTGCAGTTGACTATTGCTAAGTCTGTAACTTCATATGCACCATCACAAAATTGCCTAAATTGTTTTTAAAAAAACATTTCTTTACTTTGTCAAGCCTTGGGCATTGTATGTAGTTTTAAAAGTCCTTCCGTTCCGTACCATTAAAGGAAAATTTTGGACCCTAGACA
>NW_008825610.1:650357-661418 GCF_000699105.1 Pygoscelis adeliae
TATGCTCTTGAAATCTGATAGAGAGCTACTGATAGTAATTCTGATTTGTCAGTCTTCTAAACATTCCCATCATAGCAATATATCCCATATCCCTAACTGATACATACTTTTTTTTTTCAGTTGCAACATCTGTTTTTTTTTTAGTTTGGTAAATCCTACTTTACTTAGTTTGCCTCACATAGATGCCATTCCATACACTTGACAGACCTTGTCATCCTTCTTTACTCTTCTGTCCAAGCTTTTATATTTATTTTTTGGAGTTGAAAACAATAACTGTATAAAGCATGCAAGATGTGGTCACACCATGAATTTACTAAGTAAAACAATAATGAGGTCTATTTTATTCCATATAGGAAATCCTAATAGAAATTGGGAATTCCCAACATTTAATTTGGTTATAATTTAACCACTACTAAGATCTGAGCTAATATTTTCACAGAACTGTCTGTGAAAAACTTAAGGTCTCATATCTAATGTTAATAGTCATCTCAGAACCTATCCTTTTCTATGCAAAGTTAGTATTAATTTTTCCCCATGTGTGTTGTCTAAAGTGAACTTCAGCTGAATGATCTCAGACTTCTTGGGAGATTTTCTGTTGACTTTTATGGTGTTGGCCATCTGAAGTTCCCCTTATGCTGGTTACAGTAGCAAAATTGAAAAAAAAAAAGTGTAGCGCATGGTAAGTGCCCAATATAGATGCCAAAGAACCTCTAGGAGCCACAGTCCAAATACAACAACAGATTGTACTCCACCTCCATCTCATCCATTTCTAGAGTTCTCAAACGTGAATCTTTTGCCCCCCAAAAGGGGCAAGATGCAGAAGAAAGTACATCAAAGAAAAGATAAAGCCAAATTTTTAAAAGTAATTAGGTATCTAAACATACAAATTGATAAAAATAGGTTTTCCATACAAGTTATGAGAGTGGTTTTGAAAATTCTGCTCGATATCTTCAAGCATTTTAAAATCTGATCCTAAATACCTATCTGAGGCCACGGTGAAAATGTAACAATAACCAAACTTTCCTCCAGTCTTAGCCTCATACTCTGCATAATGCTTCTCCCCGAGTGTATGATTAGCAGAAACTATTCTGCCTTTAAGGACAACACTGTATTTCTGTACATTACATATTCAGATGGGAAGTAAAAAATTATGGCCAAATTAGGTTGGAAAAGCCAGAACATCCTGCACAAAACTGTTCATCAGAACTTTAGCATCTGTCAGCATGAAAAATCATATATGATTAATTTATTTTTAGGAGTCTATATCCTGCAAAACTACACAGCTTGCCTGCTTCAGCATATTAAGGCCTCAGGGAGGTAAAATGCAATAGTCATCCTTTACAATCAAAGTGGGTTTAACAAGATTGTTAAGGGAATTTTCTCAACATCCCCGCAATAGCTGCATGGGCAACTGGTCAGCTAGTGAGCCATGGTCCCGTTTTTACAGTTCCTGCCCCAATCATCGCTACCCTACCCAACCTATGCACTTAATACTTGACATGCTTTCCCTTTCAGCAGCACATGAACAGATTGCATAGTATCAGCCTGGCCTTGTAAACCTCTGTACCCAGCCCTGTATTATCTGATTTCACTGAGGTGAAAGTGAGATCAAAACTGGTCTGTTTTTTCTCATAGAAGCAGCAAAAAGAATTGGGAGAAAAAGAAGTAAAATACAGTGCTTTAAAATACTTGTTCAATATTTCAGTTGATTGGCTACCGTTGCAGAAATGTGTTACAATATCAACAAAAAAAAAAACTCAGCAAGAGATGAAATTGTCCTCGAAGCAGAATCCTGTCTGTAATTTTAAGTCAAGGAAGACTGCAGAATATGAAGAGGAAAGGATATGTCAGGTTTGGTTTTTGAGCTGACATCCCTCCCTGGCTTATGCTCATTGTCATTTTGAAGAGAATTTCTTTCCCCCTTTCCCTGCATGGAATCTGATAGTCTCAAGAGGAAGTTCAGAATAGGCATTGTGTGAGTACAATAGAAGAGTCAAATTTAATCATAAAGTAGGAATGTTACATAAAACAGACAGAAAGGAAATTAGGCAGTTACCTAATAGTAAAAATAATAACGCAGCTGTTCAAATGCCAATTGCTGCATCAAGCAGTTATCACCATTTCCAGAACATTTTTAACTGGCATTCTGTAGGTGTTAAAGACTGGTTAGACACAGACAGGTCAGTCCTTGCCTACCTGAAATTTGCACTGCCTGCCATATGCCGCTGCAGTGAAATTGCAATGCTCTATCAACTTCACCTTACTTAGAGTGAATTAGAGGCATTTGCCGTGTCTGCTAGTGCCACCTAGAGTGAGCTGATCGCAGCTATGCTGTTTCTGATTCTCCCTTTAGTTCCACAGCAGTGATTTCAACAAGCAAGCAAGAATAGCCACCTGAAATGCATCAAAAATGTATTTAAAAACAGCACAAAAAGCTCTTTCATTATACAGACAAATTGGCACAGCAAATGAAAACAACACTATTCAGAAAAAGAAGCAGGCAGGCGAGCAAGCAGGTAAAAACAGAGGGAGAAAGATCAATAAGTAGTCAGATAGAGATTAGCTTAGTAAGCAAAATGCAAGCCAGATCATCTGACTTTTGCTAACAGACATGCAAACAAAAAATAGATTATTCAACTTGTAGAGAGAGACAGACCACAGATGGATAAGATGAAAATGTATTTGTGACTTTGAAATGAGACTTTTTTATCTCACCATATCTTCTTTACTCCATTTCCAATACAATAAGACCACAGCTCTTGTTATTCTGTGTTAGCCCATTCTGCATGTGTTTGAGAGATGGCAAATATTATGATCAACAGAAAAATACAAAAGGGAAATTCAGCAGCAAGAGTATCAAATAGATGTATGTTTGGCAATGAAGAAGACATCGGGGGATCTGGGGACAACTCATCTCTCTGTCATAGACTTATTTATACAACCTCTGAACACGTCTAAACAGCTCACCAGAGAGTAGTGCAGAGTCTTAAACTAGAATGTCCAAATCAAGTATGCAGCAAATTCCAGTTCCCGTGTCCAATACAGAAAATCTGTATTACAGCATCTCTCTCAGCAGAACTAATGAGCTAACCCGTGCCAGTGTTACAGGGCTCAGCCAGGGGCAATTTAAGGCTGTTAGAACTACTCTCAGTGGTCAGGTGAGGTATTGTCTACATCATCATCTTCATGTTTCTCTTCCCACTCACAAATCAAGATAACATTTCTTGTTTCCCCTCATTGCTTATGTTTTTATATTCAGCCTGCTTAGACTCTGGAGCACAAATGATGCCTTTTTGCAAGGATGTTTTGTCCAGTACCTATGCAGCAGTGTCTTGATCACAGTTAGGTTCAGCTGGGGCTTTTAAAATACAGCTTTAAAAAACAAAGTCAACAGTAAAGAACAGCATAGATTTTAAAATAACGTTTGAGCAAGTAAAGATTTTAAAGGTGGGTGGAGGTGGCTCTCCTTGCTTAGGTCTGCTAGCAAGATGCCCTCATTTAAAGTCATGATTTTCACATATATATCTCATAGCTATTAGGGAGTAAAAGTTGGGTTTGGGGGCATCACAGATGATTACATGGAGTTTGGAAAGCCAGGATGTAATGGCAAATTTCATCCAGGTAGTGTAATCCTAACACTGGCTACTCACAGCCTTTATTCTCACCCTACAATATTAATACTGTCCTTCCAAGGGCTAATTCATCCTTTATTTCAGAAACTGAATGATAAAGACAGTTGGCACGTGTGAAGAACTCAAGGTGTTATAATTCTTACTTTTCTTAAGGTTCCGTTGCTCTTCTAAACGTGAAAGACTACTCTGTTCTGAATTCAGTTCAAAAATCTTTTTCATGTACATGATATTGTTACTAAATGATGCTAATCATCATGAAAGATAACAGTTTCTAATACAAAAAGCAATTTCTATTGACTCATGACACTTACATTGGAAAGGTGACAGGGCACCTACTATGAAGCACACCATTAGAATGATGCTAACTTAAAATTAAAGATAATCAACACCCACAAATGTCAAGAAGCTCAAAGGTAAGGTTAAGATCCTTACTACCCATGAGGATCGGTTTCATGTTGTGTGGTCTTTGTGGCACTTATAACCAAGTTACACTATTTCTCTCTAAAAATCCCAATTTTATTTTCAGTAAACACTGTGGAATTGGTGAAGAATGAGGATTTCATGAAACAATGTTGGAAGTTGTACTTCACTTAATGAAGAATCCCTGATGAAAATACGTAAATCGGAAACTGCTGATATAGAAGTGAGAACTGAACCCACTATTTCACTACTTACACACCGAGAGGCCCCAGTGGAAAAGTACCTCATATTATGTGGAAACCAGAAGGAAGACAAGGTCCCAAAGAGTTTATAATTTGAATAAACTGAGGAAGCATGTGACATTCAAAAGATTATCATCCTCATTTCAAGGAAATACAAAATGGAGGACATAATTTGTTACATCAAAATAAAAACAAAAAGTGCCATCAAAGATGAAGACGATAGATAGGTTCAGAAGATATAACAGTTCCCAGACCTGAAGAAGCTGGATAGATGTTGTTCTCGCTATTGAGTGGGACATGACAAGGTATACACTGGCAGCTATGTATATTGAAGAACTTGAGACATTGACAGGGAAGCATAGACCAATTGATTTGATGGATGTGATGATACAGTTGTGCTCATCTAATAAGTGATGATACCAATATTTATGTGGTTACAGTCAGTCAGAATTGTGTATATCCAAACATGGAGAAAGGCTGTATTTTTACCAACCTCTGCAGTCTATTTATTAAAGCTTTTCATGCAAGTCAACACGTAATCCAAAATCCTCAGTCTTTCCTAAATCAGTTCACTCACACTGAAGTCAGAAGATTATTCAGAATGGAATGTTCTGTGATGATATCTCACACTCATACCTCTTAATATGCTGGAAGTCCCTCAGGCAAAACTGAACCAGCAGTCATCATTAAATTACCATCAGTTTTAGGCACTAAGCAGCTTTTGTTTGCACTATTAGGAGTCCAGAACAATACACTTTCTGAGACAGAAGTATCTAACCTTGTAAAGGAACTTCACTATTTCTCTCATTTTATAGCATTACCTCTTGGTCTCAACTGCAATTTATAAATGCTATTAAAATGTTATTAGCTATTATGCAAATAATTAAACAGAAATTCTTAAAACAGATTCAAATTAAGAAGAATTCAAATTCTTCTTAAAACAGAAGAGTTTGCCTTAAAGAGGGAATTATTAGATGAGCACAACTGTCCTTTTCTAGTTTGGTACCATGATCTCATGGTAAGTTTTTTTTTAAAGTGCCTTTAAAAAAACATGTGCCACCTTGCAGTTGAAGAAGATCCTTCAACAAGAATCTACATTAGCAATTTTCCTCTTAAACTTTCCCTCTTTTGCCTGCATTCAACAAATTGAATGAGAAGAGAAGGTGAAATGCTGTTCCTTCTAGAAAAAGGCCTTCTGGTGCATCGCTTCAGATAAAGAGAGAGGAGAAACGGGAGATATATATGCTAATAGAGCTGAACAAAATAGAATTTTGATCATACTGGTTTGAGCAAAGCAGATACACGCTATACATTGGTTACCAAATAACATCCAGTATATCAAAGCCATATAGTATGACAATCAGTACACATTCCTGCAGGAATATTTTTGTGAAGCATTGTGGCTGTGTGTAGGAAAAACTGTGAGGCATGACAAACCACAAGAAGAAAGGGCTTTGGTTTGTCTGGTATTTTTTTCAACTTCAAGGATGGAATAGGATGTGATCACAGTGATAATGGGTAAGGGTAACAAGTAAGAACTTTACCAATAAATCCCAAGCCTAGTCTAACAGGTTGGACTGGCCAAGTGATAAAGCAGAGTGGAGGATAATCACAACGGCAGACACAAGTGTGCAATTGTCAAAGCAACAATAAATCAACAATTTACTCATCTATTTATGTAATACTTTCTACTGGTCAACAAAGCTTATACAATGTATGTGGGAATACTTATATTATTTCCTTTTCCAAGTTGTCTGTGTATGTTGTACAGTGATCCAGAAATATGTGGATTTGCTCAAGTAAAAGCGCACAGCCACCTTAGCACGTCAGCTCTGCATATCAGCTATCTTGCGAATATGTGTACAGCACAGATTCTGCAGCACAGCATAAAAGGGATGACTTACCTCTTGAAAATTTCATTGACTTTCTATCTCTGGTTGCATCAAATTCAAAACTACCTTCCTGATGTTTAAAGCTTTGTCTATAAGCCTTTTCCATCACACAAGTCCTTTTGCTTTCAGTTCCACCTCAGCTTTCTGCAAGTTTCCCACATTAATTCTTTGGACTTTCCTAAACCTTTTCTTTTCTTCAAATATTTTGCCTAAGCTTTGTCAGATTAGCTCCCCACACTTGGAATGCCTTCATCTGCCAAGAATTCTTTCCCTGCCCCAAGCCATTAGTGCCAGGACTCTTCTTCCCTTCAGTGCCTCTTAAATTATCCTAACACACTCTTCGCATTTCCCAAATACTTCTCCTGAGCCTCAGCGTTTGCCTTGGCTAATACAGATCCCAAGTGTCTTGAGGCAGAGAACAGGTTTTACCCATCTAAAAAGCCTTGTAAGTTTACAGCTTATGTAAATGCTTGTTCATAATAATAGCTGTAATATACACTGTGGCTGTAATACACGCTATGTAATATACACATGCTTGAAAGATCAGTTAGCCAAACAAAACCACATGCTTAACTGCACACTTTTGCCTGCACAAAACAGAAACAAGTCACTGAAAGATTAAATAGCTTAGGACTTACAGAAACATAGATTTCAGTAGGGGAAAGAAAGGAAAAAAAAAAAAAAAGCCAAGCCAAGTTAGAATAAGGCTAAACTGAGGGGAGGCAAACTTTATACGAATGTCTCAGAGGACATCATACTTCTGCACTTAGAGCTCGATACACGACATTAGTGAAAACACTAATACAGAGTCTAGAACACTTTAAGTTGCTCCAGTGACACCTATGCTAAGGACTTGGGAACAGCAGGCTATACGAGAGAAGTTGATAGCAGGTGGGCAGAATAGCATACAAAAAAAGACATGGAAAGTCTTGCAGAGGGCATATCTATAAGAACCCCAATGCATCTGTGGGTGTGTGAGAAGTGGGTGTTCCCAAATTCATTAGTGGCTTCTCTCTAGCCCCTAAAATCTGACCGTTGCTTAGGGTGTTAGCAACCAGGTCTGCGAGCTCAGGAGAAGCAGTTGTTACAAGCAAAGTGTTCACATTTGATTTATTTCTATACGCTAAACCACACATAACATTTACACTTCTGTGCATAATCCTGCAAACACATCCATGACGTAAGACACTGCATTAATTATCACGGACTTTCCTTTCTCCCTTATAACGCACTCATACTACACTGACTTCCCATCCCCCCAGGTAAGTAAATGACTACTTACCATTCTTCTAAAAGCACATTGTATCTTAAGTAAAATCCTTGATCTAATGCACATATTCCCATATGTTTTCATTTCTTATCTTTCCTAGTAAAACAAATTATTAAATAGGTATATGATAACATATGGTAACATACTTATTTTTAATCCAAATGGATTTTTGTTTTAATAGGAAAGCACTTAGCAGTTTTAAAATAATTGTTTTTCATTTAAAAAAAAGTAATGGAGGAAATAGAGAAAGAGGTGTTCCCCGATTAAAAACTTCATACGAAGTTAAACATTTCTGCTTTCCAAAAATGTCTGGTTTTTCCAAGCAAAGAAAGTTTATTTTTAAATTGAACCTAGGGCTAGTACCTATGAAACAGGACTAATGGTACTGTATTTTAAGTACAGTAGTTGTCTTCCAAATTTGATATTACTTAATGTTACAATACCAGAAAATGATACTTCCCAATACTGGACTGCAAGGTGATCTAGAAGTATTTAAAGCTGCAACAACTATGTTTGTGAGTCTTTCACTCTTAGCTGTGATTTTCCACTTGAGCTTCTCTACCACTTCAGAGACAAAATTCATTTCCTAAAACATGTAGTTCGGGCTTCAACCACATCAGCGTGGAGGAGGACGAAGGACCAGACGTACTAACATTTTAGAAGTATTTTAGGATTCTCTACTAAAATCCACTGAATGACTGGAAAAGAAAATCTAGGAAGTTTTTTGCAGAGATTTGTATCTGTATATTGCAGTATGGCCTCATCACTTAGGTAAAATTGCTGCTATTATTCATACAGCATTTCCTAAATTAGGTGTGCATTTCTTTAAGCACTGTTTTTTCCAGTGACACTCCATATACATCTCTGGCTGCCAGTTACAGTGCCTCTTGAGAGAGATGAAGTAACTCTCATTACTCTATGAGTAATAGAGAAGAACAGAGTGGAAAGTGGCATAAAATGAAAATAAACATTAATAATCTTTAACCTCACACTGATTCATCGAAACACAAATAAGGACTCTGGGATTTGGTCCCTATTACAGAGAAGGAAATCGTGGTGTTAAGTCTTTAATCATCAAGGCACTTAAGCATTATCTTTAGCACTAACATTAGACTAAGACCACAGAAGTGAGCTGGCAACTTGTGCATCAAACGCTAAGGCTGGGCATTTGCGGTGGGTGTATTTTGTGGTGCTGTCATGTTACTGTTGCTCATTTCCATTTCTTACATTTAAAGACTTTGGAAAGTCTGAGAAAGAGAGAAGTCTCCAGTACACAAAGCAACCTTCCATTTAGCCAGGAAGGGGAATAGTGCTGGAGTAGAAGCTGGGGAAAAGGCAGGAAAGGCACCACTTTGTTAGTGGTGTCCGGATGAGAGGGCACAGAGAGCTGAAAGCAGGGAATTTAGTGCAGAGACTGCAGTCCAGATCAGTCACCTGAAAAAATATTATGAGAAAACAATATATCGCTTAATCCATTCCTAACAGTAAAGTTTGAAATTGCTTAATGGTGGTTACTGGATCCAGGTTTTTTCGTATCCTGCAGCTCTCCCGCTGTTTGAAACAGCTCTGTCTCAGATTCTAGATCTACGAGACAATAAGGTGTTATTACTGCTTTGGTCTTTCTATTGCTGTATAATTTACATATTTGTCATAATATTTTAAACTCCACAGTTACCCGGCTTAGTTTCTGTGTACTTATCCATGCCATGATTTTTGATTGTTTTTGAAAACACAAACATGGATTCTTTTCTTCTGTGTAGTTGCTATCAAAATTTGAATTGCAGTTAAAAAAGAAGAAACATTTCTTTCCAAACAGACGATGTCTTTACCCGTGTGTTTTAAAACCATTTCTCTAGAAACAAATGCCAGGCTACTATTGTTTACTCCCTCTGGCTTTAGCTTTGTTCATGGGCTTCAGCACTGTAGGAAAATATTTTTCTCACCATTATCTTTTAGAGGCCTCCCATTCTTCATAGCGGATTTTCTACAGTGCAGTTGATTCAAATCAATTTTCCCCTGAAAAATCTCAATTTCCAAAATTCAACACTTCGGTAATCAAACACTTAGAAACACTCAGTCTTCAGACAGTATGATACCTATGAAGAGAACCGTAACAGCTGCTCAGAGTCTTCAGTATACTGCTGAGTAGCAACTAATAAGATGACTGTATTTTTACTTACAACACCTAGCTACTAATACTTTACGTACATTGTTTGGTAACACCTTAGATGGAAGATGAAATGTCTAAAAATTATATTTATTTTATAAGCAGGAGAATAAAGACATGAAATGAAGTAGGCTGTGATTTGGGCTCTTATTTATTTCCTAAACACCATGCTCAGGCTGAGTTTTGAGGAACATGAAATTGATATTTAATTGAGTAGCTTGTTCAAAAATAATTCAGTAAACAATGTGTATGGCCAGAAAATAATTACTTCAATTCCTTGCAAAAAAATTTTTGGGAAAAAAATATAATATAATTGTAAATTTTGAAGTCACATGATTCTTGGACTATTACAAATAATCTCCATTTTAAAAGACTGCTAATATATCAGGTCAGATACATAGTTATGCTTTAGGCTGAATAAAGCGTAAAACTGACATTGTATAGCAGAAGGGATTTAGTTTTGTATTAGAAAGCTTCTGGAAAATAGTTAAAATATTCTGGATTTCAAGTCCAGCCTCTGAATCCAAAATGGACTGTGGCAACAATGGCTTTCTGGAATAATTTTCTTCTTCATAGTGCTAATATGGAATTCCCCCCAGAGTGACTGACATAATTTAAAAGCAGTCAGTTCTATATTTTCACTTAGAACTAGTTGCTTAAGAACAGAGGTGAGGCACTTTCAGTCTCTTTCCAAAGTTAAGTCCTTCCATTTCAGTATTTAATAACTGCTATGTATTTCATGTGCAGACAGTTCATCCATTTACTATTGTCTCTAGTAATAAACTATAGTACAGACTATTGCCTATACTATGTATACTGTATGGTATAGACTATTGTCGATATTCATAGAATCAGAGAATGATAGAATGGTTTGGGTTGGAAGGGACCTTAAAGATCATCTAGTCCCAACCCCCCTGCCATGGGCAGGGACATCTTCAACTAGACTGGGTTGCTCAGAGCCCCGTCAAGCCTGACCTTGAACACTTCCAGGGATGGGGCATCCACAACTTCTCTGGGCAACCTGTTCCAGTGCCTCACCACCCTCATAGTGAAGAATTTCTTCCTTATAGCTAATCTAAATGTACCCTCTTTCAGTTTAAAGCCGTTACCCCTTGTCCTATCACTGCATGCCCTTGTAAAAAGTCCCTCTCCAGCTTTCTTGTCGGCCCCTTCAGGTACTGGAAGGCTGCTGTAAGGTGGCCCGGAGCCTTCTCTTCTCCAGGCTGAACAACCCCAACTCTCTTAGCCTGTCCTCACAGGAGAGGTGCTCGGTGATCCCTCCTCTGGACCCGCTCCAACAGGTCCACGGCCTTCTTATGCTGGGGGCCCCAGGGCTGGACACAGTACTCCAGGTGGGGTCTCAAGAGAGCAGAGTAGAGGGGCAGAATCACCTCCCTCGACCTGCTGGCCACGCTTCTTTTGATGCAGCCCAGGATAC
>NW_008825610.1:661520-687876 GCF_000699105.1 Pygoscelis adeliae
CGGGACAGTGTCAAATGCTTTGCACAAGTCCAGGTAGATGACGTCAGTTGCTCTTCCCTTATTCACCAACACTGTAACCCCGTCATAGAAGACCACCAAATTTGTCAGGCATGATTTGCCCTTAGTGAAGCCATGCTGGCTGTCACCAGTCACCTCCTTATTTTCCATGTGCCTTAGCATAATTTCCAGGAGGATCTGCTCCATGACCTTGCCGGGCACGTATTATCCCAAGACAATTTATCTGGAATACATCAACACACCAATCCTTGTAAAATTTCTTTAAAGACATTGCCCCTGTCCCCGCAGCACTAGGAAGCGTCTTGTGAGACCGGCACGTACAGCATGGCAGCAAAGTTTGGGACAGTTGCAGTAGCTGCCACCCTTCCAGTTGCCATATCCTGCCAGAGATGCTGCTGCCATTTTAGGCCAGGAGGAAACTGGATTTGGCTGAAAGACTGGCTGAGGCGACAGAGATAAATACCCTGGATAAAAGTTTTTTTTCAAAATTGACACTCTCTATATTCTAGATATTTTAGAAGAATTCTGATCTCACTCTGTAATAAACTAGATGGCAGATCTGCTGTACAGCATGTTTTCTAAAACATTATAGAATTATGAAATTCAAAAGTTGTATATTGTCAATAACAAGAGTTACGTCCTTTCTTCCCACCCATTATTAATGTAAACGTTGATGCTTTATTTAACTGTTTATTATTATATTCTGAACCCTTACACTTAATTTGTTTCTGAAATTTCTCATGAAAATATTATTTACTAATAGACACCTATTTTTAGTGCATTAATTTCATGTGTAGACATTTATGGCTATAGATAGACATTTATGATTTAGATGTTCTAATCCCTCCATATCAGAGTAGCACTTTAAGGCTTATGTTCTTAAACATAAACTGGGGAGGGGGCAGCTAGAGGAAGGTTTCAGAAAAAAACCCACAGATACTGCTTTCTGCCATTTTGTGATGAATTTCAAACAAAGCCTCTCTCCAATTTTCCAAAGATGCCTCTCTATATAGTATGAATGATATAAATATATAAAAACATGTAATATATGTAATAATGCATATTTAGTAAATACCCACTGCAGAAACTTTAACTTCTAAGGCTATTCTAATCATTTATATTCTATTTAGGAGCTGGTTCTTGTCTACACCCATTATCTGTATGATAATCTGCTGTAACCACAGAGATTAGTGTACCGGGCATTGCAGTAAAAGTCAAAAATTTTACTTTTTTTTTTTGTTTACCATCACTCTACATATCATTGAAATGCACACAATGCTAAGAAGGGTGAGGTAACAGATGATATGTAGCTATGATAAAGTATACTTCATCCTAAATAACTGGAAATGTGACCTGCAACAAACAGGAAGGTCTGAAGGGAGAAAGAATTGCAGCTGTTGCATGAAATAAGTATTACTGAAGCCATATTTTTAAATCTACAATTTCTCTCCTTTTGTAAGGGAGATATGACAGCCTTAGATTCATTAGAAATTTAGCCACTGATCCAGGTGGGTTTTGCTCATGAATAGCCACATTCTCCCTGACATAGCATGTGATCCTCTTCCCACCTAAGAAGGTAGAAAATGAGAAAGGACCCTTCTCTCCTTCTGATCACATTTATATAAATAAGGAGGAACTTTATGCAGAACAACAAATGCCACCAATTTAGGTAAGCAAAGGCCACAGACTCCCATAAAGTTTTAATTGCAGAGTTGATTTTGTTTGTATATCCATTAATATTCTAAATATATCACGGCATTTGGCTTCAATACAGACTGTAAAAATAGGAAAGGCCAACAAGACAGAGGACAGCTTAACATCAGAATTGCTAGGGAAAAAATAAGGGAGGAGGAAAGAAAGTCAAATTAGAGTATTCTGAACACCCTTTAAAAGGCTATTCCTTTCAATTAGAACTTTTCCAGATAAAACATACTGGAGACTGTGACCAAGAAATTCTAAAAGTTCCAGGGAACAAAGGTAGGTTAAATTTAAAAGGTTTGTGACCTGCAGAAACTTTTACATGTAAATACAACAAGTAAGCATACCTGTGAAGAAGAAAGAGGTAAACAAAATTTTAAAAAATGCAATTAACGTATAATGTAGTTACAAGGTCTGATCTGAAGCAGACTGTCTTTAGTTAGAATGTGTGTGTATTTCTGGAGAACAATGATAAAGGCTTGGAAAACACTTAGGCCACAACTGCAGCTTTTATCCAATCCACTTTATACACTAGTGCAACAGTACAGCTTTGCACAATTGTGCTTATGCAGAAGGTCAACTGGGTCTCCCCCAGCCCTTAGGGCAGAGCTGATGACAGCTCTTAATGCAGTGCAAGGTTCTCTGAATGAAACAAAAAAAGGAAACCTTTTTCTTTGGAGTAACCACCATCTGCACTACTAGGGATTTTTAACCTGGAGAGCTGTGCTATTCATGTTATATACCTGCTGTGTTGAACTCAATAGACCATTACAAGCTTCAACTTAAGCTTTTTTGGCAGTAGGTCCTGTATTTTTAATTGGCAGTGCTGACAGACATCTGTGTCTCCTTTATTTCGCCTCCCTTCCTGCTATGTTCATTTTAGCTAACATAATATTCATTAAAGTAGCCACTAATAAATAGTTGACTAGGACTTGCCTGAATACACTAACAAAATTATAACTTGCATAAAAGGGCAGTTAAATCTCATTAAGGAAAAGAAAAAGCAAAAACCTGAAAGTTACTTTCAAACTATCTCTAGTCATAGAAAACCCATTTCCTGAAAGCTGTTGCAGGTCCAGATTTCCTGAGTTTGGGTCTTGAACTCATTCCAGATGATCCCACTAATTTTGATGAATTTACTCTAGGTTTGCTGATAGTGCCTTGAAGACGTGATCTCATGGCTGGTTTACATTCATCAAAGTCCACAAACGTCATTGAAAGGGACAGTTCTGGCTTCATTTTTACCTCCTTAGGGCTGGCTGAAAAACTCATCCCTCCCTTCTCCTCCCCACCCACCCAGCTACCCAGAGCCAAATCCCTGTTCCTCTTTCCAAGCCACACTCTGGAAATTAGTCCAAAGTACCCACATCAGCTAAGGCACTTCAGGAGCCACCAGATGAAGCTCTTAGCGACCCGGGGATCTAGTCATCCTTGAAACATTTTAACTAATAAAATTTGATCTTCATTTGGTCTTCATTTGCACTGGACAGTACTAGCTACCACTCCTAGATCTTTAGGCAAAAGGGGAATGACAAAATCTGATAGTCTTTTCCTGTTATCTTAAACCTCATTCTTTGAAGTAGTGTATTGTGATACTTAACAGGACTTCATTATTACTTCTCTTTATTATTACTCATAATAATAACAATGGGTTAAATTAATTTCCATTCAGTTCAAACCGTAAATAATTTCTTCTCATACTGCTCTGCATTTTCATTCATGTAAACTGCTAAATGTTTGGCCCATATTAGATGTGATAACATTACAAATTATCTGATGTCATGCTAAAAGCTCACAAAGCATTCTTTTCATATGAAAACTACAAATCCCAAGAATAGCAGTATATATTTTGTGCAAAGTGTAAAGCAGTGGAGAGGACAGGTTTTGGGGCTTTTATTTTATTTTTTTATTGCTGTTCCCAGCAATTTACTTCACAGACCATGAGACAACAGCCATTGGCCATAATTACTTTGGGCTGGATTTGATAATAACGGCCTCATGATGAAAGGTTTCCTGTTCTATAGCCGCTAAATTATCTTAGTGCTTGGCTAACGGTTTATTAAAAATAACAAAATAACTCTACCAATACTATTACCTAGAAGTACTCCGTGCACAGATAATTTCTAATGAAAGTGAAATATATTATGATTCAGAGAGAAATCTGGGCAATTTTTAATAAACTTCTGAGTAAATTTATGAATTTAAGTCTGACTTTTTTTTATCAAAAGGGAAATAACTGAGGGGGGGGGAATGGAAGAGTGGTTTTTGGAAAATTCCATTTAATTGACAGCCCAAAAGAAATCCCTGGGCAGAGCAAGTTTGACATCAGTGCCACCCTTCCCCTGAGGCATTTTGAGCCTCTCTCTTCATTGTGCCTCTGACACTCTCTGGTCAGAAATTGAGCAAGAAAAAAAGATTTATTCCCAAAGGCATTCACTTGCAACACATGACACAAAACTTCCAGATCTTCTTCTGGGAAATGGCTATTCCAAAAGCAGGCAGAGAATCCACAGAAGACTGACCAAGAGCAGCTGAAACCATAGCAAAGGAACAAGATATTCTTTTGAGAAGTGAGAACTGAAGCCAGCATCCTACATCTTGTATTGTGTAAACAATATTACTTCGACTATTTAGAATGTGAACACTATTCCTAGTCTTCCTCTTCCAGCAGGTTTGTGAATAACACTTCATTTATTTCACTTTTCTTTTGAGTATAAGACAAAATGTCCCCTTTCCTTTCTTTTTTTTTTTTTCTTTTAAAGCAAAACGATCCATTCCATTCCCAAATAACTGTTTTGGAATGAAGTACATGAGCTTTTTCCCTAGTTGGAAATGGTATTTGTACTATTATAGGTATTATTAGCGTGCCAAACTGACAGTCAATTATTTGCATAGCCTTATTTCCAGGTTTGTCAACAGCCTGGAGTGAGTTTGTATTTGTTGTTCCAGAAATAACCTGTGTAATTGCTAAGAATGCAGAGAAGGCTATCTACTGAAGCATACTTGATGACTGCAGAATAGTTACGCTGAAGTTGTGGCAAAAATAACCGGTAGCTGCAAAAAGCCTTTCCAGAGTATGGTTCAGAGGTGTTTAAGCCATTTGCTTCATAGGAAGATCTCTCATCAGCATTTCCTGGTTTCACACATAAGCATTCTTTTACCTTTCTGTTAATACAGCTTACTGTGAGCCTCAGTCTTGAGAAAATATTACCTTTTAAAGATGGAATTTTAAAGAGGCAAAGAAAATGAAGGGAAAAACAATTGAGACAAAAATAGTCTTGTGGCTGTGTTTTATAATTTAGTTGCTGAAATCAAACTCACTGTTGATTAACAAGTTAGGTCTTAATGAACGTATTTTGAGGGGGAAAAAAAGTCCAATAACAATAGAAATATTGAATCCTTGTGATGGTTATAAACAACCAGCGCTAATTTTATGCCCATTCCATGACAGCTAGTAATTAAAAATCTTTTGACTTCATGAATTCCTTGATCAAGATTAATATAATTGATTTTTTGCATACCCTTAATCAGTTCAGCATTACATTGGTTCACAGACCAACAAATTCCTTTTCACCGCTATTTTTCCCTAAATCACTTTTGCCCTGAGACCACAAGATTGATTTTTGTGTAAACAAATTCCATTTCCATACAAGAAACTTGAACAAAGCCTAGGGCAAATGAGAAGAAAGCTTTTACCCTTTTCTTAACAGACTGATTTTAATATATTAGGAAAATCAGAATTACCATCTGAATAATGACAATAAACAATCTGTTAAGTGGATTTTCCAAAGAAAGGGAAAGGGCAATAACGGATTAGAGTGTGGTTGGCTTTACTCATTCCCTCCTGCTGCACTGATATCTCAAGATAAGCCATTTTACTCTTTTGGAATAACAAGAAGAATGCAGAGCTCATAAGACTGACATGTTAGCAGTGACTGACGTGCTGTGACACTAATGACAAGATTTGCTAAGCATCACTAGTTAGAACAGATATGGAAATAGTCTATTTGGTAAGGGTGTAGTTTTAGGGCAATTAATCTTACAGAAGGTATTAATATCTGGAGAGATGACTCAAAAAATTTAAAAAAGATGCATCAGAAGTAAGGACAAACTTGGGAATTTTCTTCTCAAGAGTCCAACTCTCAACTAAGGTAACACAGGATGCACTCATTCACTTCCATGGTTTCATTCTGTAATGCGCTATTTAATTTTGCAAGCAGATAAACTGACTTATTTTGTCTCCTGGAGGCATGCAGAAGCAGATAAATTTGACACTGTGCCACATAAAACTAGATAAGCTTGATTTACTTGCATATACTATTGACAACACCACTGTATTTACCAACTCTAGAGATTTACCAGTTGCAGGCTGGTTTGCTCAGTCCATGATTGAAACTGCTGGATTCCAGACTTTTCTGACTGCTACAGTCCCGTTTGCTTACATAAGTTTCTAGGAATTTACCTGCAGTAGTTAGAAAAGCTACGATACTACTCCTATGGTAGGTATTATGCGTAATTTTAGTTTTATACCTTCATAAATCAGAAAACAAGATATAGTGCAGAAGCAGTCATAGCAGAACCCTTTTCTGATCGATTCAGTGCCCATCTAGTTGGATAACCCTTTTGAAACAGCTGTATGAGTTGGTTGTCCAACATTTTAGTCACCTGCTTGAACTTCTGACTAAATTCAGTTTTATGTCGTCTAGGTTTCTCACGAGCAGTTTTATCTTTTTGCCTGTCAATGGCTGCCTGCTACAGGTTCTTTATCAGCGCACAAGCTGTTAAGCACAAAAGCATGACTGCAACACATAGCTTCATACAACTAAAAATATTTGGCTAGAGAAAGATTCATTTGGTTTCTTTTTAAGCGATACAGAATTTGCTGTAGCAAAACTACTATTCTGGTGCTTTAAAAAAGCTTAACTAGTTTTCCGTCAGGTTTAATGTATATTTAATTAGAAAATAATTGTTTCCTTGCACAAATGTCAGCTCAAAACTGAAGCTAAGTTATTTGCAGACAAATAAAAGAGGCAACGCCACGGAAAAATTCTAGAGCGTGCAAAGAAAACAAACTCAGCCAAGCATATGGGTCCTGACATGCGTGCAGAGGGAAAACATATGGCTATACTCGCAAAAGATATTGACTGGATTCTGACATGTTTCAAGTATAAAAGCAGTTTGAAAACAAGCTGTGTATTCTGTTGCATACATTCATGCAGGCATCCTTCTCTATAGTAACTTATATTAATTGACATTACTGGAAATTGTCAGTCACAGGGAGCGTATTAGGAACACAGCACTATGAACTTCTGTCATCTATGTACAGAACACAGTAGGCCAGATGTCCACTGGCACAGAGCAGCCGACTCCAGGGAAAGCAGCAGATACATTGCTGGATGGAAAACAGAAGTCAGTTCTCACCTGAATTTGACAGAACCCACCGTGATGGGAGGGAGCACTGTTTGAACACTGCCAGCATCTCTAGCTTGCTCTCTGGACAGCCGCACTGATTGGAAACACCAATATACATGGAAGATATTCAGAGAATTTATTAACTTTTAATGAGATTTATAGTGTGTGCTCCTGTTTAAATGGTTATCCTTTTCTGAATGAACAATTAATTCTCTTCAAAACTGTATTTGTGCAAATCTTACATTCTCTGGGGACTCCGTTATCCAAGGTGTTATTGCAGTACCTAACACAAATGAAATACACCAATAAATTAAATATAGTTTTATTAATATTTCAACTTGGATTTCTTTGATGTCTGTTTAAACCAATTTATATTCCAGACAGAATTCATAGATATTTCTATAATTTCTTATTGCTGTAATTCCAAACATTTCATATAAATTAATTAATGTGAATTCCACAATACTCTCTCCCAGATATATTATTTTCATTTTGCAGATGTTAAATTGGGGCACCAAGACTAAGAAATATGACCAGAGCCTAATGAAATCCATTGAAGAGGAAAGATCATAATCCGTATCTCCCAAATTCCATGCTAAAGGTTCAATTGAATAGTGGTTTTTTATTTGGTTTTGTATCTTTTTGAATGTAGGGTAGAAGATCCCTAACCAAATGCTTAAAACTCAAACTGTTTGGGTGTCGGACTGTTTCTCTTCCAGCATACATTACTTGTAATATCTTTATATTCCCTTGAAAAAGACAAAATCTGTTTGTACAAATACGTATCAGGTTACATCATACACAAATCCAGCAGTCAGTCAAATTCCAAGCTGTTCTATTTAAATATTTTAACATCATAATAATTAATTAAAATAACTCATATTTAAAAATACCAGAGCAATAGATTTACATTAGTGGTACTGTTACTCTTCCTACTACTTCAGTGAATGAACTATACCCATAATCCTGCTGCTGTTATGAACCCATCAAAAGTTTCAGGAAACAAAGCAAATTTTTCTTTATAATAATAAAAAATTCTCAAGTCTCTGAAGTTCCAACAGTAATTGCAGTTGTATAAGAGAGGTAAATACTACTTTTCTGAATTGGCTGTGTATTTCACCATCAGCCATAATTTTTCAGAGTATGGTGATCTGGACAGTCGGTACCTCACAATACGGGGGTAAGGGAGAGCCGAGCCCCCCCCCCGCAGATGCAAGCCCAACACGATCTTCTGGACAGAGGAGCTGCAGAGCTGCCTCCAGGGTGCTATGTCAGAGAAACACTGTTTACGCACTTTTTCTTCCTGCATCCTCTAGGAGAGCATTACGAAGAAATTGTAAGTTTGAGACTTTGATGTGAAGCTAAGTCCCTTCCAAGTATGGAAATCCCCATCAAAAGGAGACATCAGGACCATTCCCCACGCTTACAGAACTCAGTGCAGAAAATTGTGGGGTTCATAGGGTTGGCTCTGTTGACCCATTTGACACCAAACAAAATCCTGACACCCCTCCCTGAAAGTAACTGTTGAGAAGGCACTGCTATTTGAGTTTCTTTCTTCAGGAGAGAACGCTCTAGCCCAAAGTAATTATGTACTCTTACAGGTTGCTGTGGTTTAGTTCAAAAATTATTTTCTTGTAATCTACTCTTTAATTTAGAGCACACAAACAATCGTGCACTTGTGTGCAGTGATAGGGTAATTAATGCATATCAAAATTAAACAGACATTTGCCATATAAAAGAAACCTTTACAAGATATGCACACTGTAACTAAGTGTGCTTGGAAAAATTCCATAACATTTGTTAGACTTGATCTCTCATTTAGGGAATCCAGCCTCACTCGCCTTAATTAAAATCACAGCTCTCCTGACAATTTCCTGTTCTTTGTCTGGTTACTGTTTCTACTGCATGTTACTACACTCCGTGCAAAACTTGGTCTATAGATTCTACGATTTTCCCTAATGCCACCATGTTTAGTTTTCATCATCTTTCTTTCAGTTTCTCCTTAGATTTTACTTTGTCCAGTAGAATAACAGTGATAACTGGTAAACTTTGAAGAACAGTCTGTGTTTCCAGCTTAAGGAATAAGAGATTATAATGGGCTATTAAGCCATTTCATGCTCTCCATAAAGATACTGAAGCGCTTCCCTATCCTTCTGGCCACTTCCTTCAAAACTCAGATAGTTATCACTCTTAACCTTGGCATTTTGCCAGCGATTCCTTAACTGCTTGTTTTGCCATGAGCTAGAGGCTCTCTGAATGCTATCCTTTCTCATGGGAAATTTGTTCCTTGCTGGCATTAGTTGCCATCTCCTCAGAGAGCAGCTGGGGAAATAATTCATCAACATTTCTTCAATATTCACCTCCTATCTAAAACAAACAAAGATCTGTTTTGACTTTTTAGCTGCCATCATAATCAACCTTTTACTTCACAGATGTGCTCTTACAGTTTCTGTTAAATCACACTTTTTCCTTTGGTTTCATTTCTTCTTTAGGCTACTTCGCTGCAAAATTTACAGGCTTCCTTGCCTATGACTTTGTACGGGTCTTTTGTACCCCTGAACGTTTTTTGTCCTTGTTTCCAGTATTTTTCTACTGCTAGCTTTGGTGCAGTTGTTGCCAGCTTTTTGAATAAGCTATATATTTTGTGACTGCATTTCCTGAATTTGTCTCAAATGTATATGGCTAAACAAGGATTTAATCTTGCTCTTTAACTTTTGGCTCCAGTTTACATTTTGATTTCACGTAAGCCATGATTTTCTAAATTAATTGAATTATTTTTCCTTTTACTTAAAATGCTTGGAAGCATCTAGTGTAGGTAAATTCATTCTAGTTTTCAAAGCAAAATTCCTATTGTATTTAAGAAAAATATAATGATGTGACCCCAGTGCAGCTTACCCGTGGGCGATGTACTACTGCATTTATAGTGTCTGCAGCCTGAACAGGCTGGCATTTTGCATTGTTTAGAGTAGCCTCTGTTTGTAAAGCACATATCCTTCAAGAAACAATGTACTGTAATCTGTTCCTCCCCATCTGCAGCCTGCTGTTCTGGAACCAAATGTTCTCATCAAACGCACCTCTTTATTAGAAACATCCTCCTACAGTTGCAGTGATGATACAGCGATGTGCTTGGGTAGCGCAGGTCTTTATTGTGAATCTCGTGAATAGCTCTTGCAGCCTAATCTGATGGATGGCCAATGTTGTGCTCTAAGCAAAGTCACTTCCAGTGAAACATGTGGGTTTTGAATCTTTCTAAAACTTGTTTGTCCTGAGGTATTGTGAGCATTTTATAATTTTCAGTCGGTTTTAAACTAGTAGTTCCAGTTAAAACTAGTTAAAATGGTTTAACATTAAGCTTTTTTTTTGCTTGTTTAAAATTAATTTTAAGAATTTAAAAGGTTGGGGGGTGGCTTTTTTTTTTAAGTGGTTAAAACAAATTTTAAACTAGTAGTGGTCTTGAGGTATATGGCTTCCTTGGAATTTTACCTACTTGCAACAAGAGAATTTGGCCTTCTATATGGGTGAAATTCTGTTTGAGATCGCTATATCCTGTTTATACTCCAGGGAAGAATTTAACTGTGTGGATTAGAGAGGGATAGGAAGCTAGTTTCATTTTTTAATTCAAATCAGTGAGACTTCAGATCCAAATTTAGTTTGCAAAGGAGTTGGACACCGTTTACGTTTTAAGATTCTGCCTTGGTGTTTTTCATTAGACTCTGTACTGGTGTTTTTCATTAGAGTAGTACAAATGTAGAGTTGTTGTGCTTCAACCCAGATTTATGAGAATGTCATAGAGCTCAACTTTTTCCAATTAACACTCCAATTACATTTCCAGAAGTATTTTAGAAAGGCCATTTAGAAATGCTTTGACAGAAATGTAATGCACAGCTCGCTACTACAGCAAATCACACTTGGAAAGACAGTTTGGAATTCTACCCGCTTTGAATCTTGCGTACTGATTTTGGCTGAACAGTCACAACGGTTACCTTCCAGAAAACTCAAGCACAAATTGTCAATGTATGTTCCACCAGCTTTCTCTCTCTATGATTGGAAAACACAGCTCAGCAGACAGAAAGTAGCACCTGTAAAATCATACTCACATGCACTTCAACTACACAGTGATCTCCACTGATATACTCTCTTACACAGCTCATTTGCAGCCTTGATTGAAAATAATGAAGAGCTAACATACAGGAAATGCTTCAGAATATTCTATACCTTATCCTTTATGTTGGACACTTAAATTTGATCTGCTGACTATTATACCTAATTATGTCTCTTTAGTTCAAGAGACGGTGACACACACTAAACCGCATCACTGAATTACATTGAGCTATGCCTTTAGCTCAATGCTGGTGCCATGCCAGAGGACTTGGGCCCCTAGCTCCAGCTGGAGAAAGAGGCCATGACTGAGATGGCACCTGTGGAGGGACGGTGGAGGCTGTGGCCCAAGGCCAAGGCGGAAAGGGTGCCTCGTGCCTTGGGCTGGGTGGTGACAGTGGCCTCACCTGAGGGGAGTGTGCTTCAATTGAGTTGACAGGCCAAAGAGTTATAGGAGAAGGGGAGCAGACTGTAGCGTTGGGAAGGATGAACAGGAGAGTGACATGGTTTTAGACCTTGCAAGAAACCAGTGATGCAAGGAAAGAGGAAGAGCTGGAAACTGCGCTTGAATGAGTAGTGATGACAGCTCCCAAGACAGGGGAGGCTGGAAGCTTGTGACTTCTGGTAGCAGGAGAAATTCTCCCACTCTGCCCTCATATCTGAACGTACAGGATCAGTGCAGTACTTCACAGTTAATAGCCAAGGAAAGGAAAGGGAACAAATTTCGTGAAGGGAGGCTTCAGAGACATCTCAGTCTGAACTGAGCACCAAGAACCCGCTCTTCTCAACCATCACTTGAACCTCCAGCTCCAGCATTCAGCATTTTGCCAGCTGCCCTCTTTACTGAGCTGGCAGCATTTGGGTTTTTTTAGTTAGGAACTAAATTCCAAAAACCCTGCATAATTTTATGCAGTGTAATAGCATTATGCTATTGTTCACGGAACACCTGGGAAATCCTTCTTATACCCAGCTCCTTCCAGATCTGAGTGTTTCCAGGTTTTCCCAGCTGCTCAGCCATGACTGCTGCACCTCCCTTCTGGGTACTGATGGTAGCTGCTGCCTGCAAAATTCAGTGTATTCGCTGTCTATTTGATACTTTCCACGTGTGCCTCCGATTATCACCTTTGCTACAGCTCTGTTTTTGTTTAGCTCTCATTTTTCAGCTAAGTGTGCTTTTAACAAAAGCTTCTAATTCATGTCAAAGGATTTTAGCAAGTCTCCATAATTTACCTTAAAGCCAACACTTAATTGGAGTCATACCAAATTACATTAGGCCTTACATATAAACGTATGCCTGACATGCCTGAATAATTTCCTCCTTTTGGAGTTTATTCTTGGCTGGCATAAGTGAGTTAGTGCCACTGAAGATAACAGCACTATGCCAATTTCCAAAATCCACCCAGTCCTTTAATGGTGCATAAATTACAGATAATACACTCATCTACTTAAGGCAACACAAACTACTGCATGACTGTCCAGACTGAGTATATTTTATCTTATTCCACTATAAGTTAGGATTCACGGACCCTTTATGGGCCAGGCTCCTAAAATTTAAGTGGCTTATCTCCCCTTACCTCATCACATTATACACATGGATCCAAGGAAGGATCTCTTCTCACACATTAATGGAAAGTCTGAATGGATGTAAATATTACATGATACAGACATTACTCGCTTTGAAAGCAGGATGTATTTGAGGTGAAATGCCATTCACAAAGACTTTCTAATTGCCTTAGAGAGTTAAAAGATTACCCTGTGGATTCCCCCACTAGAAACATTTGAGTATTTCCTATGATCAGCTATTTCATATCAATTTATTCATGACAAAACTTAAGAATATTTAAGAAAGATCAGTATCAAAATTAGTTTTAAAATAGACAATAACAGAACAAGACAGACTTGCTCACTGTATTTAACCTCAACCCATTAGTTTTACTGCGTGGTCAAGAAATGGCATCCCCATGATGTTGAAAGTGACTGTGCTCCTGAAAGCATTGCATTGTGTCCTCTAGCCTTTGTACCACGCCAGGATGGAACCTGTATCTTTTCCATTACTTTTGTCCAACTTTCATCTTTGTAATGACATAAAAGACAGTGAAGCTTTGTTCCCAGCCATTACTGTCATATTGTAAAGTAACACCTTAGGCATGATATTGCCCCCTATCCTCTTGTGGCCTCACTTCCAGTAGCTATTTCACTGACTGCCACAGCCGCTGCAGGTCCCACGCCCTGGGTCTGCTGTAGGAGTTGGCAAAAGGCCCCACTGAAATCAATGGCAAAATAATTATTTCATCTGAAGCTCCATATGGTAATATTCAACTGATTACCAAAAAGATAAATTATTAACAACTATTAACAACTTTTTCTTTCACCAATTTTTTTCTTCGAGTTGAAATACCTTGTCTTTTTTTTTTTTTTGAGCTCCTTATCAAACCGTAATGATACCAAAAGTTATAGTCAAAATCCATAAAGATATAACACCACATAGGTAGTTATACTTTCCTTAGAAACTAAGATTCACAAATAAACATAATTTGAATGAAGCAGTGAGAAGGCAAGGTATCTTTGATTAATCTATTTATTTTTAGAAGTCTATGACTGATGTGTTATTTTTTGAATGTCAAAACTTTTTTTATATTAAGGTGAAAATACATGCATACACAAGCAGCATTCATTATCTCTAGCTAATCAGCACAGGAAGAGACGCTGAATGTCAAACTCAGCTGTGAAATTAAGAGCGAAAGTCCCAAAGAGTGAGCAAACCAAATCAGATATGACAGAGCATGACTGACACCTGATCATGCACTGATGGGTATATTTCTGAGCAGCAGACAAAAATATAATAAAAAAGCAGCACTATGTGGAAAGAAATAGACAAACTTTATGTGTTGTGCTAATGACAACAAACAATCTTTCTAATACAGAGCCCAGAGAGAAATGGGTTGAGGCATCCATTATTGAAAGAACAGCCAGCCTAGTCTTCTTAGGAATGGCTTTATGAATACATCAACAATTTCTGTATTGCTCCTGGTTTTCTTGAAGTACAACTTGTCACAAGTTCTAGTACATGCTAGGAACATTATGACCTACAATTTGAATTAAACTCTATTACTAATAATAATGACATAGGAGATTTAGTAAAAATGCTTAGTAAAAATCTCATAGAAACTGAAGTCCATTGGACTGTCAGTATGAAAAAGGTGTCAGGAAGTTACCTTAACATCTAAAATAAAATCTGCAGATACACTAGAGAAATAACAATCTTAGCTTAAGCCATGTGTTTCTATAGATTGGTATTTTAACTTGAAAAATCAAACAAAACTCACAGCAATATTAATGTTTGTACACGATTTCTAAAAGAATGCACTGCTGTAATCACTAAAATAAAATTCGAATTGATTTATTATAGATATAATAATGAAGTAATAAAGTTTTATCTTTACTTACTGAAATGAATTAGTTACTGTGCATGTATATATTACAGTCCTTAAATAGGCATTGAAGAACAATATTACTATGCAATTAGCATTCGGTCTGTGATATTAGGATTTTGGGGTTCTGAGTGATGGAATTTGTTTTTCACGAAGTTCTACATAGCCATGGTGCAACAGCAAGCTTGTAGTTTACAAAAGAGACAAAGATAGGTATAAGTAAGTTTTTCCATATAAAAACTTCATGAAGAATCTGAGAAATGCCTGTAAATACTGTACAACCTAATTGCAAATCTCCCAGAAGTTATAAGCTAAATCAATGTTTATTTGTTCATGTTATTCACGTTGTTGTTACTGCATTAAATAATCTTAGAACAAATGCACTTATACCACCATCTTTTCCATGTCTACAATGCGGGCAAAAAAAGACTCAAGAAAGAAAATGTACTAATCCTTTCATATTATCACATGCGAACAACAATAACCACAGGCAGAGTAAAATCCAAATGCATAATGCATGCTCACATCACAGCAGAATATGAACAAAGTCCAACAGTATAAATTAATTTACTACATTACACTGCTTCATTATGCACTAAGAAATGAATTTTTAAAAGCCATAAAACAGAACAATAGTTTACCCTGTTAAAGAAAAACCAAACCACCAAACATAAAAAAGTTGAGATTTTTGTCTTAAGGCTGTTATTTTCTTATGTTATACTAAAAACTGTAGGAAGAGACATTTTTAAATAAGTCTTCCTCACAGACGGAGAAAAATAAACATTTGAATGAATGGGGGGGCAGGGAGAAGAAAGGAAAATGAATCCCAGCAAATCACTCCAAAACCTTTAAATAAGCATGAAGCCTCATGGATAACAAGATAAATAAAGCTTAACTCAAACCCTATATAACCCTTGAACGTCCTCCTCCGTTCAAAAGCTAAATCTGGTTTCAAAAACATTGTTTTGGAGAGAATGCAACAACACAAAGACACAAACAAAATAATATTCAGTAATGAGAACCTTCATAATATTCAAATGGAACAAATGGTGCGATTTGGCTTGCATAAATCTAAAGGTGAAGTTAAAATCTAGTGCTGAAGATTTTTATACCAGAAGGACATCAAAGAAAGGCATAGTACATTTCTGTGGATTGCCAACTATATATTATTCCACCTTGAAATGTAAAAGTAACATAACACTATACCCTTTCCATTTATCCTCATACTTATCAATAAATTGTTACACTCCTCTGTATATTCTTTTTCTCTTATATATAGTTGCAGTAATTAGAAAAAACTTTGACAGCAACTTCTAGTGGATAGATATTCTTCATGACATAAAGACAGATGATTTACATATTTTAACAAAAAACTTGAAACAAACTCTTTAATTCCAGTTTTACCTAGGTAAATGCACAGATCTGTAAAATGAAGTCAGGCACATAAATTTCACCTGAGTTTGAAATATGTGCAGTGTTGGAAATCCTTCCTCTCTTGTAAACTAAAAACCTGGGTGCCCAAGGAACTTCTATTTTAACTGTCAAAATTCCATAGAATCTGTCTTTTATATTCTACGTGTTCTTCCTGTTCTCCATGCAGAGCTATGAAGTGCCATAATATTACACATTACACAATATTATACGTTATATTGTATGAAGATTTCAGGGCTGACAAATACTTATTAAAACAGACAAACTGTCCTTGTTACTCTTCAGAGGTTTGCACAATGCAGGAAACATGTGGGTGCAGTGAGATGTTATTTCTATTAGTGAAATTATAATATTGTAATAACATTGTTTCTAGAGAAGCTCCATCCTGCGGAGTCTCCCCATTTTTAAGCAGTTAGAATTAAATAGATTGTCCAAACTCACATCTAACAAATTAGTCTTCAATCACTCTTGGTAAGCAGCTATTCTGATAGAAAGAGCAGATGAAAAGTCTCACAAAAACCTCACATATCCATGCAAGTGGACTAAATTCTGAAGGAGAGGCAAAATACGTGATAAAGGCAATACCTTATATGCATTGGGAAGCAGCAGAAGAGCAGAAATTTGGCTGAATGGTGGTTTTCTTCTCACCAGATTAAACTCCGTAGTTTTAGAGAGGGTTAGCTGTGAACACAGTTCAAAGCATGCTATTTTGGTTTGGTTACAGTCACAGTAAATACGTGTTAAATAAACTAAAGCTGCTTAGAGATACTACAAATAGCTTCTACAGTTCTTTTCATTTCCCTCAGCATTATCTCAATGCTGCCCACTGTCTCATTTTCCTGGGGTTTGGACGGGTCTATTTTACAAAGTAGTCCTTTGACCCAGAAGAAACTAATCTGTGCATTCAGAATAGATGTGATATAACAAAAGATTCAGATCTTTTTCCTTTCATCTTTTAAATAGACAGGTTTCATTTCATGTGTGTTACAGTACAGAAGCTCATTACTGTGTATTTCCATGCAGTTAAGTGCAAGCAGGCAGCAAAATAAATCAAAAAAATGAAATTAAGCTCTTTAACATATTTAGTAAAAATTGCTGCTGTAGGAGAGTAGGCAAGATCTCAGTTCCCTTCGTAAGATAAGAATGATCACTACAGCCTACGTTTTTACTTAAAATCGGCCATCACATTTCACCTATCAGTTCTGAAGTAGACATGCAAGCATTGCCAGGGGTGGTAACTAGAGCTTCATCTAGAATGTAATACTTAAAAGAAACTGATTTAAAGATTTCACATGATGAGAAATTTCTCATGGAAACTTCTCTTGGAAATCTGCTTCAGTGGTTACTCACTGTCAGTTTTAAAATGTTGCATCGTATTTCCTCTTTTCTACTGTGAATTTGATGCCACAGGATCTTGTTGTATTTCTGCCTTCTAGGTTAATAAGTTCTCTAAAATCTTATCTGTTTTCCCTCCATAAATGTGCATTTCTAGACCATGAGCGAGATACATGCCAGTCCTATTAATTCCTTGAGCCTCATCTTAAAATATATTTATATTTCTTCCTTAAGAAGCCTTTTCTGCAATCTGCCATGTTATCAATGAATGACCAGAACTACAAACGTTATTCCAGTAGCGAACTCATCTTTGCTAAATACAGAACATTGTGTTCAACAGTCCCCTCTTTCTACACCTGGGGCTCCTATTTACTTTTTCTCTCAGTCCTAAAATATTAGGCATTCATTTGCCCCGATGAAATTTGTTTCAGCTGTTTTTTCCCAAATCATCTTCTCCACCATGAAAGTGTGGCCTACGTTTCTCTCTTAGATGTATGCACTTACATTTCTCGGTATTCAAGTATAGTTAATTCTTTAATTAAATAATTCTTTCCCAAATGGCTGAAGTCATATCAAGGGGATAGTTACAGCCCAAGGTACACAGCAGCAGCTCTACTCTAGCAGAGGAAAAATTCTCATGTGAAAAAATCCCCCCCTGAATACAATCAGAGCACAAAGAGCTGTTCCAAATTCCACTGATTTCGGCATGAAATGGATTCAGCTCAGGAGACCGAAAAAGAGCAACACAATTTCAATTCTCTGGGTATCATAAGGGAAGGGGGTGAAAGTACCGCTAATGACAGTGTGGGAGTACAGCGATTGTTTCCACAACTATCAAATCAAAATGCACTACAATTATGTTTCAAACTGGGAAAAGCCTGAAACTGTAACGCAGAAAAATGAGGTTTAATTTTACATATCCAGGTCTTATCAAAACAACAGGGAGAAATTCTAAAGGTGGAAACTCTAACTAGACTTTGGTCCCAAAAATCCCTTCAAAAATCTAAACTGATGGTATTCATGGTGGAAATGGGCTTTTGGGTTTATTACTGTTCTGTGATGAGGTTCTGGCTATGATGCATGTTTCTTCGTATGAAGCATGGCAAATCCTCTAGAATACCTGCGTGCAAGTTAATATACTGGATAGTTTAGAACGTGCATATTCACTTTCTCTATAAGCCTTTGTCACACACATCTTTATTTTGTTTGATTGTTTTTATAATAAGCTACGGTTACACAAAGGCAAAAATGGTGGAACATCACCCTTAATCAGGCCTCTTGTTTCCAAACCTGCTTTGGTCTAATGCAACCTTCTTCCTTTGCCCCTTCCTTTTCCACTTTGCAGTCTAAGAAACTAAAAGCATCGAAAAAATGATGATGTGCAGCCACTTTGTTTGCCACCATTTCTTTTAAAGATGGAATAGGAATTTAAAACAGTATCTTGAAATTATAATGCAATATTATGTAATCAGCTACAGCAAGAACACAACCTTTAAAAATGTCGTAGACACAGGAATATCTTGGGTTGGGCGTAATGGGGCATGGCTGAGGCAGAGCTATACATCTGCAAAACTGATTTGTAACATAGTAAAATAGATTACAACTCTATTTTCCCTGAAACTTTCTAAAAAATTTCCCCATAAACCACTTCCTAGTGATCGCCCTGTACAAGTATGTGTACCATAATTGTATGTACAATCCTATTTGACTACTCATTGTTTTACATGTGTTTGTGTGTGCATGTGCGTGCACGTGTGTTTGTCAGGCTCGGATGGGAGACGGGGAGAGAAAAATTGTCATAGGTCTGGAAGTATTGACAAAACACCACCAACAAGGAATTACTCTTAGTGTAAAATGAAACAAAAAAATAATTCATATATTCTTTTCCTCCCTCAATTTAAAAAAAAAAAATCTCCAGGGGTTTCATTCGGCATAGGTCCACCCTCTAGTCTAAATCAAACACAACTTAAAAGGCAAACACCCAGTACAAGCTTCCCTTTTTAATAATTATTCATCCCATGACAGGTTAACAGTATGCTTGCTTATTGATGATTTTCCTGTACTTTAGGAGTTTCATTCTGTTCACAATCAAAACAACATCCACAGTAACCCCACTGACTGAGCAAAGGACAGATCCTATCGGTGCTTATTCTCCAGTCCCCAGTATCTCCAACCCTTTAAAACGTGGGAGGTTCTAACAGACTGTGAAATTTCTGTGCAAGAGAATGGTTTTTCTTCAGGGCTGCTAGATCATTATTATGGATATGAGAGTGCTAAATGCCAATTTGCTACACAATGAGAGAAGTACGTTTTCAGAAGAGGCAAAGGAGCCAGGTATTCCTCAGCTCCAATTCTGGTCAAATACAATTTCCTCAGTGTTGGCAAGTCACTCCCTGCGCACCAGCCTGTCTGTGAAACAGAGAAAAAGCTACTCATTGTACACAGGTATTCAAAGAAATACAGCTGGTGCACTTAATCCATTCTTCGTGGAACTCCACTGAGTTCTAGGATGAGATATGGCCAATTGCAGAATCATGCTTGAAAAAGAAAAGGTCTGCCATACTTAAGCGCTATTCCCCAAACTGACAGCAATCCTCACTAATTCAGAACAATTCCTGGTAGACAGAGGTACCTGAGAAATAGCTGTGAGCACTATGTGGAAAATAAGGAACTCCTTGTTAGGGCTGTTCTTAGGGGTAAAGGTGAGGTACTTAAAATACAAAACCATCCATTCATAACAAAAAATATTTTCTCCCTCAGTGAGGACAAAAATTGGATTCAATAGCAAAGCAATTTAATCACTCTGCACAGTTTATATGCCATGCGACAGATTAACTTCTGTCTGCAGGTACAACAATTAAATCCAGTGAATAAAATTAAACTATTGGGGGTATGCAGATGAGTTCTGTTGTTATTTCTCCACCAATATATTGAATGAGGAATTGTGTCCAATGTTGTGAGAACAAAGGATATTTTTGCATTAATTCTTGTCAGCCTTTTTATTTGATAGACTTTTCCTCATCACTCTGTGGATTTATAGGATTTATTATAATGAATAAAAGAACTGAGTTATTAAATCTGATATCCAAACCAGAGGAATGACCGCTACAGGAATTATTTACTCTGTAATACTGGGGAAATGATTTATTCCCTGAAGCATAATTTTTTTTTTTGTACATTTAAAAATCCTTTTTCAATGTAATTATGAATTACTATGTGAGTTAGAATTGAAAAATAAAAATTTTTTGAGAGAACTTTTAGATAGGTGTGGAAACCACAAGAGGCCTTTTCTGTTTTAACACTGAAAATAAAAATTGAAGGAAAACTCAAAAGACGTTTAAAAAAATCCAGTTAAGAAATAATCTGCAAGAGACATCTTTCTTTTTCAGAATTTTCTTTTCTCCTAAGAGAACTAGTTAATGGAACAAAGCATTATGACATTTTAAGTCCTAAAATCTAGAAAAAAACAAGTCAGCTCAAATATACTGTTGAAGACTACAGCAGATACCAGCTCAGTCCTACAACTTGTTCTGATTTTTTGATTAGATTTCTAATTTTAATAACTTGAGCTACATTTTGTGTCAATGGGGTGAAAGACTATTCTGGCATTCCATAGGACTTAAATACTATGTTCCAAATTAAAATTAAGTGTGGAACCTGCTGTTCCATATCCCCTTTTATCTCCTCCTTCCTTATACTGGATCTACCTGTCCTTTCTGATGTGTGTTCTCTTCTGCAAGTCAGCCTCGATTTGAATCTAAAATGGAACACTCATGGAAAGAATAATAAAAACAGCACAATACTGTGAGCCTTCATGCAACAGCTACATTGGAAAAATTATTTCTACACATGGAGTCATTTGAATTTAAGATTTCACTAAAAGAGGTGATTTCTTGAATTTTAATAAAACAACAGAACACAATTTGCTTTTAATATATGTTTTCCATATAAATTGAGAAAGTGTACAGGTTTTTTTCCTCTAGTCCTTTCATCACAAAATTCCTAGACTGGATGATTGAAAGATGCAAATAACTGCCTGTTCTCTGTTCTGTTGAAATCAGTTAAAGGAAAGCAAATGATGCTGTAACAAAAGAAAGGAGAAATGTGTCATTCTTGCTATTATGAAACATACAACTGTTCATCTTTTGCACAGACATGCAGTGTAAGAACCCAGGGCCCTGTTTGCGGTGACGTCTTTTGGCTCCACTTGTGGAAAGAAGCAGCAGATGAGGCAGGTTACTACTCTGCAACACCTAGTACTTCAGCATGGGAATGGTTAGGGACAACAAACAAGCACTTAAAACTTTTAGTTAGCGGCAAAGAGCCAGCTTATTGGATAGAGATAAAAGTGTAATGAGTACACAGTCAGAAAGTCAGAGGCATGCAAACGATGCTGCAGGTAGCAGGACACCCACACCCACACAGAATATCATCTATGATCCTTTCTACATAGAACCATGCTGTGGGACCTCTGAATACTAACCATCATCTTCATAAAAATTTTCATATTTCTTGCTAAATACAATAGGAAAACTCCCTCTTGGGCAGGCAATAGAAATTATTTCAGAAACCTGAACAGAAACACAGTTAAGTCTGTAAAATACTTCTGCTCTACAACTGCTTGAGCACAAAGCTGACAACTGAAATACACCTGATTCAAAGTTTCATTTTAAAGAATAGCATACACTTTTTCTCTTTGTCTATGAAACGTCAGCCTTTCAGCCAGGTAGCTCCGTTCTCACTCGAGCTTCTCAGGGGTTTCCGTTTCAGTGCCCCTAGGGAGACACCCGTTTACTACACTGTAGCGCAGGTGACATGCGAGATGACATCAAACAAGCACAAGAGAGAATTTACCTAGAACGCTTTCTACATTCTGTATAAGCCCTTGGCAGGCAATCCCTGAATTGGGCAGTAATATGCGAAAGAGAAATGGGTGCAGTGCTTACTAAATAGGTGTCTGTCAAAGACTGAAGAAAAAGACAGTATGCCTGGAATGAGTTAATATGAAGGATTCTGGTATCCAGGGAGCAATGAAGTCTATTAAAAATATTTAAAATTTCTGACAAAATTTTAAAACTTTTTTTTTTAAATTAGGTTTATTTCCTGTCCAATTTATGGATAAATTTGACTCAACCACACAAAGCTCTCGTGAAAATGTTATAAGGTCAGTTCATTAATAGGAAATCAAATAAATGGCTACAAATTATTGTCGATAGCCAGCACATATCCAACATCAACTACTACAGTGATCTATAGGGGATCCTTGTTTCCCCAGTGAATAGGGGAAACAGTAGTTTAATTATGTGAGTAGTAAACTACTTCAGCTAGGTTCACACTGTAAATGTTGAATTTTAATAGCTACAGCCAATTCTTTCAGGATTAGCTGGGCGGACTCCCTCTGAAAAAACTGAAATCTCCTGGTAATTGTGTAGCCTCCTTTCCCCAGCTTGCATACAAAAATCCCATCAGACTTAAAAGTTCTTGTGCCACTTCATCACATTCTTAGCTAGTGCAAAGGTCCATCATTTGAGAGCTATAGAGAAACTCCTAAGGTGTTCTAATTTATTTCCAGGGTTATATCTGCCTATAACTTGCCTCACTTTGCAGCATGGTATTTTTCCTTTCTTGCTTTGCCCTTGGTGTTGATTATATAAATTCAGTGTTGATTCCTTCTCCTTCTCCCTGTAGATGGACAGAACTAGCAATGGATTTCAGCTGTCTTGTGAATTTACATTGACGAGTAAAATAGAGTATACTAGAAAAAAACCAAAAGCGAACCAAAGTGAACTATAAAGGTTGCCTGTTGTCGTTTTATTTGAAACTTTGAAGTACTTTGTTATGTTGGAAATTACACCATTTTTGCATCTGGCCCAGAGTTCTTTCTCGTGATACACATAAGGAAATAATGAACAAGCCTGGAAAAAGTCAAGGCTTAAAGGACATTGCACAGGAACTGGTAGAGATTTCTTTACAACTGGTTTTGTATACTCTTTAAGGCTGCAAAATTGGTTCAGCAAATGGCAAAGCCACAGTTTGGAAAGTGCTTAGTAGAGAAAATTCCTGGGATATTACATCATGATTTCAACTTTCAGTAAGCAATATGTCTATGAAGTTTTATATACCTATAAACAAATATAGACTTGAGGGAGCAGAGATAAACAGACCAGTGCCTAAAAGAAGAAAAACATGTATTCCACCCGGCTAAGCAAAAATCACCTGTAAATTGTTTAAAATGCAAATTCTATTCGTATTATTCAAAAACACGTTCTTACTAAAGTCAGGTTAATCTAAATAAAAAATAAGCCAAACCGTTACATAGTATGCAGCGTTTGAAGGAAATTCATTTCCACTCCCCTCTCCCCAACAAACACATTTCAAATTCTTTTCAAAAATGTTTTTGTCAGATTAAAGATTTTTCTCTTTTTTCAAAGATGTATTTCATGTTTTTAACACTCAATGTTTTACAAGCTGGGTAAATATTTTACAGTCTTGACAGTGTCAACAATACTTGTATATAATTATACTGCATAAAAAAGTGTTTCTTTGGCACGCTATGCAACTTTCAATATGCCAGAGACACTGCAGAGGAAATGTAGCAGACATTATTTAATTAGTCGCATTCAAATAAAGCTTTGCAGAGCAAACATATGAAAATATGGAACTTCTTAGTCCCTCTGCACTTTACAGAGGGACTGTAATAAATACAGAGAATTATTTTTACTTATTTATTTATTATGAAAAGTAGAAAACCAAACACTACTGAGACCTTTGCAATACAGATGGCTATACAGAAGATTTTAATAATATATCCATAAAAATTAGAATATAGTAGACAGAAGAAAAATTGTTACTTTGCTCTTGTAGTCTCATCACTAGGCCAGATTCAACTGTAATTTTTACTTATTTTTAACATTATACTTTGTTAGTCAACACTGTCATGCTTACTCATGGTATTTATTTAACCCTAATTCTGGTATATTTTGAGCGAATGGATGAAATAAACATCCCTAGTTTCACAATAGTATTGCCTATAGGAGCAAAATGCGGCACCGAAGTCACATAGGAATATACTGCCTGATCCTGCATCTATTGAAGTTAATAGCAAGATTCCCACTGGATTTTCAGAAACAGGATTTCACTCCAAAGTTCCTGGCATGTAGTCAAACTGCTTGAATTAACAGGCCTATTCTCTTAGGTAACTCACTGGGGTTTTGGAGCTCACTTCGTGAACTGCATGCATGCGATTGCTCTTTGGGTAATATAAGCCGTTAACTCCATGAGCAAACTTATTTATACAGACTGCAATTTTCTACCTGCATACAAAAATGGCTGCTGTCGTCCCGTATGCACAAACGCTCTGCAATATGATACTATGATAATTACTTGTAACCAGTGTAGAAAATTACTCCATCTAAAAGCAGAAAATATTTAATACAAATCTTTGTTACTCAAAAGTTGGGCTTATTCACTCATTTTCACTTAAGTCAAAAATTAAAAAATTGCAATTTGTTCATCTTCTCTGATCAGTATAGTTTTCTTCAGTGAAATTCCTAACACTAAATAGCTCTGTTTTCAAGGAGATACTCATCTGCAACATAAATACTGGAGATCAGTCACCAATATATCACGTTACTGCATATATATGTGCAACATTGAGAGGTGCTAACAGAAACGCTACAGCCCTTTACCTCCCCTTCCCGCACAACATCCACAGTGGAATTTCTAATCCAGTATTTGCCCCACACAAATTATTTCGCTTTCAAAGGAGTATATAGTGGTAACATATTTCTTCCAGAGTTTTCACTTCTATATTGGAATAGATATCTATATGGATATTTGCAGAAAAATAACCATTTTTATTCAATTCTGTAGAACATCAATGTTAGAAAGGTGTACAAAAAAACCAAAAGACAAATTTGGCTGCCGGTGCTTGGGTAGTGTTTACGAGGAGTGTTCTTGTATGCTCTCACTTCATTACTACTTGTTTGACATGCTTGTAGTAGGGTTGCTGGGACAGCCGAAGAGAATGAGGATTCTTCTTGTTAGTAAGGCTTGTACAGTTTTAACGTTTTCTTTTGTGAGAACCGGAGAAGGTGAAACAGCAGGTTCCAATTCTAATTCTAACTCTGCCAAAACAAGGTACTAACATGAGCAAAGTGACCTCCTATCTGACTTAGAGTAGCTATATGTTATATTGTTGCACAATACGCTAAAATGCGTAATACCATAGTCACCCACTTAGTACATAAGCTCCTGGAAAGATTAACAGGCTAACGTGCCTCATTCCTCCTGTCACTATGGAAGAAAATAACTGAAAGAGGTAAAAAGTATGGCAGTTTCCTGTAGTAAAAGCTTTATATTTTTTTTCCATTATAAATCATAAGAGCATAATGGATTAAAAGGTATGTCACCCTGTACTTCCAGATGGATTATAGGAAAGGTATTATTCCTTGATCAGCAGGGTCTCTGCTCTCTAGACTAATTTATAAAAGGTCTTTTTCAGCAGATGTCAAAGGAATTTAAGGCGGTAAAATTCCTCTTTAAAAGATGACAAAAAATCAACTTTGTAATTGCAACTTAAACAAGGGTAACTGTTCCTTTTCCCACAGAAAGAGGATTCCTCTTTCTCGGGAATTCTCTGTTTATTAGTCACGCTACCATAGCTGTCTGACATAATTTCAGCTAAGTAATTATACCTATAAACTTTACCTAGCTGTTCCATAGCCAAGAGTTGATTTGAGGTCAAATGTTGAAATGAAGGTGCTTTATCCTCTGCTTACCCAGGCTGTTTACCCAGGTTCCTTTGGTGAAGAAACTGACTTCACTTCTTCTATGGTCAGAATCAATTCAAGCAGTGAGGTGTTTATAAGAGAACAACTGAACTAATATTGTTTGGTCCCATTTCCTCCCAGCTCTGTCTGTTGTGTTTTTTT
>NW_008825610.1:687931-719442 GCF_000699105.1 Pygoscelis adeliae
CCTGGTGCTCCATTGCCTCTCAAGTGCTCACATACTAGATCATTCTAGTATTTTTGGCATATGCAGCTTTAACTCTCTCTGCACAAGATCTAGCGATGAGATCTAAAAAATTTCCTCCTTTGCTATTCACATCTGACACTGTTGGAAAAAAAAACCCAGACTTTGGTTTGGATGGAACACAGGGATTTGAGTTTAAAGAGTATAGAAGACAACTGTTTCCAGTGCGTATGCTTAACAGCCGGAGCAGTTTCTACTCCAGCATGGTTCTGGGTGACAGGCAAACCTTTCTGCCAATGCAGTGTAGAGCCCAGGGGAGAGAGGATATACTTAGACACCACAGCTTGTGTGCTACCTCTGCTAAAGCACAAGAATTTGAAGTTTATTTAAAAGTAGCAAGTACCAGTACCGAGTATACACACGCTATGATCTCAACTCCAACATTATTTTAGAGTTTCTCATCCTGCTAATAAATCTTCTTTAAGATAGGTCTACACTGCAAATCAGAGAAATGGCTAAGTATTGTGTAAACATAGCTGAATGATCTCGTCTTAGTTCTCGATTTAAAAAATGCAGGTGTTTAAAACCAAAGCTGCAAAACTGTCCACAGCCTGAAGGTAAAAAAAATTAGGAAGAACGTTTCTGATGCCAGAGTCATGATTATCTGTACACAGTTTAGTACACCATTTAGTTTAAAGCTTGTTTAATTCTATCTACTTCAGTAAGATTGGGTTTAGCTTCTTCCAGCCAATAATTTCAACAAACAGAAAACAACAAACACTACCCCCACCCCAAAAACAAAGCAGGGGGGGGGAGAGGAGAAAAAATGAAGTAATCTTGTTTCATGTTAGATGCTGTACCTGAGCATGATGAGCAGCTATGGGATGGAAGTACGTAAATCCACTATGTATGTTTATGAGACATAGTTTAGGCACATGTTTTAAAAAATCAGTTGGAATAGCTGTATTTAAGAACAGTAAGAAACAGGTTCAAGCATTACAGCGATGATTTAAAACAAATGAAAACCATTATTCCCATAAAAGATACGGAGATGCAACAACTGCTGTGTAAGTCATAAAAGTTATATATATAATATTAGATTAACACGCCCTCTCTCTCTCTCTCTGAAAAAGTAGCTGATTATGAGGCAGATTTTATGAATCTGAATTTTAGTTAGGATTTTTATATGATTATAAATGATTTTATATGATTATTCGTTATGCTGGAGGAGGAATAGCTTTGAAGAACTGTGGATAAAGTGTTATTCAATGAAAAGATGATAATGGGTAGTGCTAAAAGACAAACTGTCGGACCTCAGGGAGGTTGTCAGTTCTTGAAGGACTGAAATGAAGATTGATATTATTTCATATTTACATTAACACAAAGAAGGAATGCATTAATGACAGGCATTGCTGACATGAAATTATGTGGCATTTTAAGAGCAAAGGTGGATTAGGATTTTACACAGAAAGCCCGATTGGCCTTCAGAAGAGACAAAACAGAAATGGGATTAATATAATCATATGAAGGGCAAGGACTAATTTCTGCTATTAAGTGGGAAGCTCATCATTTGAGGATGATGGGGGAGGAAAAGCTCACATGTGCTAGTTGGTAAAAAGAGTCAAAACAATACAAGTTTGAAAAGAGAAGACATTAAGAAGCAGAAGAAGGCTACAGCATCAAATTGCATCTGCAATATTGCATAAAATATAAGATATGTTCAAGAGAAATGAATTCAGACAGGTAGAAGAAAAAAGTGCCAAGGACCCACGTACTCCTCCAGTGATCCATATTCCTCCCAGTAAGGAATTGCAGGAGCTATCATATCAGAGGAGAACAGAAGAGTTTAGCCTACTTTGTATAGTAACATAAAACCTAAGAGAGATGGAATTTCTGCCTATAAATAAATCAGATGGGTAAACTCTGGGGGAGGCAGAACTGGGGAGAGCACTATTTTATGTTTATTGACAAACTGGCACAGAAACAAATGATGTGGTACAAAATATCATAACACTGAGCTTGATGTTTAAGAAAGGGATATTATTAAACAGCCACAGAAGACTCTTCAGTGTCTCCACTTACATCAAACAAGGGACAAAACTGAAATTCAGTATTATTAATTAGTGAATGTATGAAAACAATCCTGCATGGGCAACTTAATGAGTTATCACTCTTCAAATATATCTAGTGAATATTAATACTTACATAAAATTGCCCAGCCGGAACCTCTCCTATAGGAAAAGTACATGGCATATTTCTAACTTCAAGGAGATACGAGAAGAAGATTTATACACATTAATGTTCTGAGTACTAAGTAAATTTATTTTCAAATTACTGAAAGTAGAGCCCAGAAAAGCCACAATAATGCCATCTGAGTATTAATCATAGTTTCTCATTACATCCATTGAGAAGTTTGACTGCTGTTTGTCACATAGAAAGTACTCAGGTGACACAGATTTAAACAAGCAAGAAAACTTAATAAACATTTTTTTTTCTTATTTTCTTGTCAAAACAAAGAGGCAATTAAAAAGCATGTCATAATGTTTCAACCACTTCTGTTGCCTCTGTATTGAGTCATCTGGTGTTTATGCAACAAGAAATAGAAAAAACCATCTGATAAAACCCAGATCCAAATAATCATGCTTCTCAACTATACCCAAATGTTTTAGTTGTAGGCCTATCAATATGACTAATCCAGTCACTTTCTGGTAGATGACAAAATACAAAAAACATGTTGACACTGGGGGGAGGGTGCAGCTTTTAAAAAGAAAATGGACTTATCTCCTATACAGTAAAGTTTTCCTCAGGAGATTAAAGATTAAGGTATTTTGTACAATAATGAAAACTATTTCTGCTATAAGATACTATTTTGACGGGAGCTGGGGCTCTAGCTAATTATGATTTATAAAGAAATCAATGACTGCTTTTACCTAACTGATGCAGATAATCCCAAAAATTCAGTGATGGTGAAAAGTAGTTCTATTTGGTTCATCCCTAATGAATTAAAATAGCTAAAGAATGAACAAAGATAATTGATTCTGTTAAGTTGTATTAAATTCAAAGTCTGAAGGGAACATGTAAACAAGCTGCTCCAAATTGTTGTTCTTCAAATTTCCATCTATGTTTATCCACCTTACAGCTATCTAAAAGTGTAGTTTGATTTCATCTTACAGAGTTCAAATCGTGAAGGCCTTATATGAAGAACAGTCAAGAACCTCAACATCTGTAGTAATCTAAAGGGCAAATAAAGAAAAATTCAGCTCTATCCTTTCAACAAAAATCTTTGACCTCTACACTGTCTCATGAATGGGCTGATTTAGAAAGACCGACATCATTTGAAAAGGCAAATCATATTAAAATGCTAGCAAGTTTTTCTTTCAAGATCTGGTGTTGACATACTACTGCTTACATTTAGCCATTGGTGGTATTTTCTTGCATGGCAATATATTAGCAAATGGCAAATTTAATTCCACTTGTTAACCTAGAATGGCCAACACAAGAACTGCCTGATTTGAAAAAATCTGAACTTGTGTCTAAGATCAATGGTGGAAAAGACAGAAGTTGTTATGCTTACATTTTTTTTCTCCCCACCCCTAACTAGAACTCCTCTGATCTTTCCTTCCAATGGGTAAATCAGGAAATATTTCATAATTACAAAACATTACAGGATCACAACTTTTTTCGTGTTACCTATTGGTGAGAACCTTATCCTGATTTAAGAGTTATCCAGCCTTCAGCCCCAAAAGAAATTGAATCTGACCATAACATTTAACAAACAGACTTTATTAAGATATTCAGTCAGTTCTGGGACTATAAGGTATTTGTTCTGAGACCAATTCACTACTACATTTTGTAAAGACTCGCATGCTAAGCCTCTCAGAAAAAACAGCAACTGCCACAAAACTTGCCTAGGGGCACACAAAGTCTGGGCAAGTATTTCTGCACCCTGTGCTGCTGCTCAGAAAGGTTGTAGGTTTGTTGTGGCAGATGCATATGCCATGAAAACAGCTGTAATGCATAGAGACCATGATGCAGACAGAGAAATGTGGACAGTTGTGCCTTTGGAGGCAAAAATGTACCTCTATGGCTCTGTCCATCTGTGCCGTTGATGACAGCCTTCCATTTCCAGCAATGCTCAGGCTGCGTGGCTGATGGTTTAACGTGACCCAGGCTTCTCATGTTTTACTCTAATAACAAAGCTTATCCAACACCCCTCTGCTGAAGAAATCAGTGCAGCTATTGCTGAAACATTTGTGGCACCAACCTTCCCATATTGCTGCTGGCCTTTGACAAAACATTCATTTTCAGAACCTGACTGCTAGGTTAGTGAACATAGTTAAATTTATATCCCCCATTCCAAAAGTATTTCTATTTTTAGTATATTGGCATTTTTTAATCTCTGCTAGTAGGTTTTGAAACATAATGTCTCATTTGAATATATTAGCATATCAGTACCACAAGGTCATTACAGAATGCAGGAGATGAAAGCAGTTTTACATGCCATTATTTCCCAAGAAAACTAGGAGAAGCAAGAGAGTAAATTGCCTACTATTTTGTTAAAAAAACCCCAAAACCACAAAAAAACCCAAAAAATGAAATCAGAAAGAATTCATTCTGTACGCATTTGATACATCTGTGTCATGGATAGCTCTGGTCTAAACAGTTACAGAACCCTTTGCCATTGTTGATTTTAAAAATATCTGATATTATTTTTCATATGCAAACATCACAAGAGATCCATGAAGAAAAAAATAACAACATTAAAAGGAAACACAGTATTTTACTCATTGTTGCTAAGCAACTCTGCATTTGTATCCCATTATATTTCTGATCGGCATGAGTAGCAGAGCAACCAAAAAAAAAAAAAAAAAGTAGTCTGTTTAATAGTACTGCTTACCAGCCAGTGCAACACAGTTACTGGACTTTGCTTGGGCTTGCATTGACAATTTATTATACTCTGTATCAGAAAAATCTTTTAACCAACAACTGTACCAGAGATAATCATGGTCTCCTGTCTTTGTAGACTCAAACTGAAACATCTAACAGTTTACCACAGATGAGCTCTCCAAAAAAGGTGATACATCAAGTTAAATATTTTTCTGCAGTAAATACACACACCTGAAATTATCAGAAACTATACATTGCATATAATCATACTGTAACATAAAACATAAACTCATGATGGTATTTCATATTACAGCTATGCAGTAAATTCAAGAAATTCAACTCAAGGCTAACAATTAGAGGCATCATGAAATTAATTCTGAATCTACGTTTTGCTCATCAGGGAAACACTAACTTTAAAGTTAGTGTTGGTTCAAAACCAAAATTTGGTTTTGAACTTGCTCACTCTCATTGTGTATCTAGATCCATGGCTGTAATTTGGATCCATCCATCCAAAGGACGTTTGAGAACATACAATCCTGAACAGGAAATTGACCAGTAGCAAAGAGAAAGGTCAGCATCAAATTATAATTCTTTTTGATGTTATTCAATTGCTTCATCTTTCATTTGCTTTCATTATTCTTCAAAGAGACTTAAAAAAAATACTCCTCCCTTTTTGATCAGTACAGCAATCAGAAAGTCCACAAGTTAATAATTTTCCACTAATATATTGAGAAATGGAGGTGGAAATTAATTTAGGAAGCATAAGGGTTTTCTTAAAGTATAGGGTATTTCACAGGGTACTTACAGTGCTTCTTGAACTTTCGAATTTTCAGACTGATAGACTGAGCAAAAAAGCTTCTATTTGCGTTTTATAGGGCATTGATGTATCCAATTAAGATGTAGGAAAGGCTACAGAAGTGTGTGAAGGCACACAAAGAGATGATTTGAGGATGCAAAGGAAGTTTTCTTTCACTTTTTGGTTATGGTTGGGAAATAACATACTCAGTAGTATGATTCTTTAGAGAAATAGAAACGTGTTAGTGTATACTTTAAACATTTTATATCCATTAAAGTACAAAGCCTAACATTTCAATTTTTTTAATCTATTTTTCATTCCTCCGTATCATCAGATATGCCCTACTCCTTTTGACAATGAGAAGAGTTGCTTTGCAGACTTCTGTCGACACATTGCTGGATGTCCCAAAAACATGGAAAATGGCCAACACACTATTAGTGCCATAGGGTGATTCTGTTGTGCCTGGAAGAGCACAGCCGCTGTGGACGGAGACTGTTGGACATGCAGGAGGCACTGGATGTGCTGGTTTTGCACCTGCCGGCAATGGCAGGTCTGAGAATTGTAATGGTATAGCAGGACAATTAAAAATCTTTACTTTGCTTTAGTCATTGGTAAGAGACACATGTAGTGCTATTAACACAATTAAAAAAACCCAAACCCAACACACACAGACAAGTAAATCTAACCCATGAAACTTATCAGAAGTGGTGGAGTTGAGCACTTAATAATACAAGGCAGGAAATCCAATGAAAATAATGGGGTCACGTATAAAAAAAAAAGCAAATGTTAATGCATACATGTTCTCCTAGCTCAACTTAAAAACTTCCAGAAATGGCTGCAGTCCAGAGAAACAGTTTTCCTCCCAACCTGCTTTCCAGTGGGTTGCAACTAACAGATCTAATTTGGCTAGATATGAATCTAGCAGGGGAAGAGGGAAAAAAGAATGTACTCACTTAAAACCCAAGGGAAAAAAAAGCAAGCCTCAAGGTACAAGGTGCTTCAGTCTGGAAGAGTATTCTAAGGGAATATCAGTTTGTTTGTCCTGTTTTTATACCCTTTCCCAGGAATCTGTTAATGGCCACTGGGATCCTGAATTAGCTGAATCTGTATCAGATGCAATGTACCCATGCTTATTTACTTAGGGGATTCTTTTTATTTATGTTAACAATCTGTACTGACAAAACTGAGTCACTTTATTAATGATTTCCATAAGCAATTATAGAAAATAATCTCTTAGTGTATTTATAGGAAAATATACAACCAAAGTCCACATAACATGCTGTACCAACCATCCATTCTCCTAAAGCACATTCAACAACATTCCTGGAAAATCCAAATCTAAATTGGGATCTAAATATGTGATTTCCAATCACCAACTTTTTTTCCGGATCAAAACACTGCTTCCAAAGCCACCTTGGGGAAAAAAAAAAAAGCTGTCATTACATGGAGGCCTGTACCTCCACGTAGGATTAACATACAATTGAATCCGAGGAGTGTGGGGGGGAGTTAGGGGTAGAAGCATGCATTTTTTGGAAGTAGGGCAAGTGCTCCAGCCCCCAACCATCTTGGTGGCCCTCCACTCACTCTAGTTTATTTATCTTTTTTGTAATGGAGGGCCCAAAATTGGACACAGTATCCAGATGTCATCTAAAGCATGCTAAGTAGAGGGGAATAACCCCTTTCCTTGCTCCACCGGTCGTGCTCCTGTTCATACAGCCCAAGATGCTGCTGGCCAACTTTGCTGCCATGGCACATTCCTCGCCCACGTCCCACGTGCTGCGCACCAGGACCCCCAGGGCCTTTTCCACAGAGCTGCTCCCTAGCCAGTCAGTGCCCAGCCTGCCCTGTTGGCAGGGGCTCTTCCTTCCGGGGGCAGGACTTTGCATTTGTCCTTGCTGAGTTTCATATGGTTCCCATCAGCCCATTCCTTCAACCTGTCTAGGTCTGAACAGCAGCCCTGCTCTTGAGCAGATCAACTGCTCCCCCCAGTTTGGTGTCACCTGCAAACCTGATGAGCAAGCTCTCCATCACCTCGTCCGCATTGTTGGTAACAAAGTGTTATCGCATGTCTTACTGGCATCCAGGTAGAGTACAACCCTGCTCTGGCTTTGATCACCCAAACATTGTTCTTACTCATCTGATTGTCCACCCATCCAGACTGTAACATTCTAACTAGGATATACAAGGATGCTACATGAGGCTGATTTGAAAATCCCATTAGCATTTGTTTTTAAGCTCATGACCTTACCCTCTGAGCACTGAGAAACGCTACAGGTTCACAATTAACTAATTATTTCTTTTTCTGTTCATGTTTTTCTACTTCTACCAGCTCTAAATATTTTTATGCTCAGTAATTATTTTTCTCTCACAAGGAAGAAAAATTAACTTCTAAATTACTTCAGAAAGCTAATAACCAGTAAGGCTGTTTGAGCTACTATGACTGCAGCAAATTAGCAGAAACACACCACCATAAAATATGAATTTGACTTGTTTTTAAAGAAGTAAAGACTATTTATTTGAACCAGATAGAATTTATGAAAGACTACCTTGTATCTGACAGTGTGCATGACTCTAATCTGTTAATGTTGTTAGAAAAAGACTCCTCTTGTTACTATTTTGGTAATGAATGGAAATATCTCAGCAAAGCATAGCCAGTTATCATCTTATGTTCCAGATCCACAAATAGGTTACTTAGAAAACCTTTAATTAAGAAAAAGAAGGCAATTCACAAACCTTTTAATGGTAATTTTCATATTAGCAACTTTCAGCAAAGTAAAAGAGAAATGATTTTTTTGTCAAAAGCTAACAGAATGCACAAGTCCAGAAGCAAAGTGCGGCAGCAATTATTTCAGCAAGGAATTATTGGTAATGTTACATAAAATACTCTCAAGGGAAATGCAAACTCATGATACATTATTTTAAAGTAAGTTTCAATGTGTTTATTAGAACTAGAATTTAGGAGTTTAAGTCTGGAACACTCAAATCATTACCAACCTATACAGTTGTTACTATAACTATATACGAAGAACAAAAACTTACAGGATATTGAAATTTAATTAACCTGTTCATAAAAGTCCATGTGCCCAGAATTTCACTAGAAATTACATGTCAAAGAAGTTGAATACTAAATTATGGAAATATTGGAGGGAGTGTAATAACGATAATAAAAAAGATTGGCATCAAGAAATACTGGCATCAGGAAATATTTCCTCAGCATCTAAACAGAATGAGGCATGAGAAATTTCTGCTCCAGCTCGTACTCAAAGTAAAAGAGAAAATTGTGGCAGTTCTATAGTCCTTGAGTAACTTGACTGAATTCAATACATCTTTTGCCAGGAAGGTGTTTCACAGTGGTGGCAAAAATCTGGTCCATAATCAGCTACACAGATCAAGTATTTAATGTTTCTAACTCAGCCTGAGCTAAGAAAAGAGGAATGGTCAAGCGCTTGAACAACGTTATGACATGAAGTGGATTCTGTTCCTAGTTTAACTTTTTCCACTGTCACAAAAATATCAGAAAATGATAATTTGAGAAAAGATACACTGGGTTAATCTTTTCACAGCTTTTCTGTAGCCAAACATCCATCTCAAAATAGACAAAAAAAGAGTTCCTTAAGTTTCAAACCATACTATACGGTATTTAATTTAAAAAGAAAAAAAAAGTAATAGGAGAAAGTTATAAGCAAAAGTGCATAATCAACACTCTGGAAAGTATCAACAGAAATTGAAATATTTTAACAAACAAATCTTTCAGTGAGCACGGTTTTAAAAACCTAAGATTTCAAGTCATCTGAAAATGTGTAGTTGAAGTTATAAAATAGACCTCTGTTCTCTTATATATGCATATAATGATAGGATCTACACATTATCTGTCCTAGTGTGTAGGACTATTGTCACACAGACATACACTATTTCAGCACGGCATTTACTTTCAAAGTTTATACGCCTCTTACTTTCTCTGAATTGAGAATTATTAATTCCTATGACATCATTCACCACAGCATCTCAAAGTGTTTTATAAGCATCATTTGACAGATGGGGAAGCAGAGACACAGAATCATGAAGTAGCTTGCACAAGGTCATGCAGCAAGACTCCAGTAAAACCAAGAACAAATGTCATGGTCTTACAGTCTACCTATCAGACAGATGGATGTAAATACTACATCCTCCATCACTCCTCCTTCCTTATATTTAGAAGCAAAGATTTTTATACAGATTTGTAGGTTTACCTTCACATTATATAGATTTTGTAATCCTTCATATAATAAGGATTTTAAGTTTTATCCTGCCTTTTGGTTTTGTCCTGAATTAAATGTCATAGAAAATATTACCCATTTTGTTCTTGTGGCTTGGAAAGCAGGCTTGGGGAACAGAGACTGAAACCTACAAACTGATCTAAAGCACAAGTCCTCACAACAGATCACAGGCAGTCACAGGAGATTATTCAGCAGCCTAACGCATACAGCTTAAAGAAAAATGGATCAAAGACAGAGACAGAAAGAAGAAAATATAGTCCTGAGTAACCATTGTTATTTTGCAGAAGCCATTTCTAGGTGTCTGACTGCCTCTAACCTTGCTCCTGCAAGAACTTACAGGGAGGTACACAAAAGAATGAAACTAACTCAAGCATGCAAGTGTGTTTTATGGTTTCTGTTTCTATTACTGTCTCTGCCCTGCATTTGCCTCCAACCCATGGTCACCAAGTCTCTAAGGAAAGCGATAATAGGTGTCTCTTGAATTTCTGCATAGAAGCACTTTATGGACCTCTGTAGTTTTACCATTGGGCTCCCTTAAGTTGATTTGATCCTTAAGCACAAATCCCACTAGCATATATCGCTTTTGTCTGGATCTTTATAGCTTTTCCTGGGAATTTATCCCATCAGTGATCTTTCAACATTTGATATAGCTTCTCTAAGAATTCACAGCAGTAGCTATTTCAAATAATTCTTTCTTTTTCGCAATATGACTACCGCCTCTTAAGACATATTCATCTTTTTGGCAAGCATGTTTTTCCTGTAGCTTCTAGATAGTGGGGCAGACTTCCTACTTTTCCAGTAACTTCATATAGGAATGAGAGACAGGGTAATAGGTTAATTAATTATTCGACTTATTTTTAGTCTGGTATACTCTTGAGCAAAATGTGGAAAAGGGAATTTTAGAAACTTGTCTCCCTTATAATTCAGTTTTACTTCTTATGGGTCACTAATTACCAAATATTTCTGTATTTTCAGATCCATATAAACGAGCTGACGTTTTTTTGAAAACAAGTTATAAAAGTCTGTCATATAACCCAGAGTTAGTAGCACCTCCATGAAAAATACTTTTTATATCATTTTATAAAGGCCAGTTTACCAAATGTGTATGTGTCTCTCTGCTTGATGCCCTAGCTATCCAATCTTTGATACATAAGAGCGTATTCAATCAAGCCTGAGGAGCTTCTTTCCTTTGGTGCAAGTTTCTTAACTGCAGTACCCATAAACTCTGCTGATATAGCCAGGTTCAAATTCCATTAAAAGAATTCAATTTCACTTCATCTAGAAATACATTAGAACAAAATACAGTGGAACAAAGAAGGGAGAGCAACATGGGGAAATACAACTAAAAATATAGTCCTCCGTGAACCTGAAATTAAATGCAATTTGCAGGGACAAATTGGGACTTGCCTTATGGTAAGCACAAAGCAGATCAAGGTTATAGATGCCATTATTCTCCCACAGAGACATCCCCTTTTCTTTATCCCAGCGAGACCCTTGTTATGTGATATCTCAAAGACACAGCATGAAAACCTGAAGGGAAGATTAGTTTTCAAACTCAGCCACAAGTGCATATTTATATATTCCCAAGCAGGCAAGTATCACAGTGCCTTTGAGCAGCGCTGTGAGCCACAGACACTCCCTTATTTAGAACCAAGCGATTATCTTTAAGCAGAGAAACAGTTTCCAGTACTTTTAAGATAAAAAGTAACATTAATGATTGGTTGCATAACTAGCAGTTTTAAAGTATGACGTTGCTTGCATTTTTAAGTCTTTCTCAGTTCCAAGGTATTTCATTTATGAATATAGTCATATGAAAAGTCAAATGGTCAAAAAAAAAAAACCCACAAAGTGATGACTTGCCATTGAATTACATATTCTGCTACAGTACAATAAGTAATTTCCAATTCCACTGGACCCTAAAGGGATTGAAATATTTGGAGATTTATGTAGTGGCAGAGTTAGATGAAGTATTTGGTAGTGAATGATTCAATTATCTTGAGAAAGGTTCCCAAAATTGAACGGTTTGAATAATTACTTTTTTAAATGCATTTTTAGAGATACTATTAAAATCTTGTTTAAAAAAAAGGACAAAAGACTATTATGATAAGGCAAAGCCCCCACCAAGACGTGGATTTGTTTTGATACAAATATTTTGTAACAAGTATTTGTAAAGCTGAGACAAATTACACTTTCTTCTTCATAGAAGATTCTAGTGCATGAGCAGATTTAGCATATTTACATGTTTAATATAATCTCCTCTGCTCCTCACTTCAATACATTCTGATATGGCAATTATTATTAACCAGCTCCGCAAACTACATTTACCCTCCTCCCACCCCCACCCCTGGAAAGTCCTGAAAGGACTATAATCTTTTGAAGCTTTCTGAATTTCTGCACGGTCACTGTATCTTCATAACACCTGCCACACATATGAATTATTTTCATTTTTCTAAACAGTTTTCGATTTTTAAGAATTTCCATTGGGCAGAATGATGAAAATGAGAGAAAAAAAGTCCCAAAGAATGTTAAGTATTTATAGAATAGCACTGAACTACAATCACATACATTCTTGCTTTGTTTGATAGAGGTTTAAATTTTATAGATATTTAATGGCAACCAAGAAAACAAAGGTGAACAGAGTGCACACCGAAGTATGCTTAAGTGCTCAAAGCACACTTCAGAATAAGCTGAATTTCCCTGAAAATACGTGTAAAAGCCAAAATGCCCTTTTCAGATAAGGCATTGATTCAAATCATATACAAGCTGGTTTGATAACCTTTTAATGACCTTATACAGATTCTTATTACCTGGTTAGTTACCACTGGTTATGTATCCTTGTTACCAGAAAACTAGCATAGTATTCTGAGGACTAATTCTGTCCCAGTTTTAAACCTGATTTACCAGCAATGGTCACAGCTGGGGACTATTTTCTAAGAGAGAATGATCAAGAGAGCAGCCACAGTAACAATGAGAAAAATAAAATAATAGTTTTGAATAGAAGCGACAAGATGTAAAATGCTGTGAGTGGTGCCTACCCTAATGTGTGTGATACTCTGCATATTTTTGTATCCTTACCTTTACAGTAACGATAACATCACATAGAACTTTGTAATTTAATAATTAAAGTCTACACAAATTCTTGTAAGATATCTAAAATCTAGTGTGCATAGGTGGAGAAGTAAAACATTTCTCAATTACAAATGAGCACGACTTCAATACTAAAAAGACAAAAAAAAAAAAAAAAAAGGCAGCAAAATGTAAATCAGAATGTGGGATTGTACTCTCTCTCCACCATTTTTGTCCAGACAGTTTTGATGTTAAGCAGGTTTCACACACATCCACTTGTCAGAGAGTCATTATGGACACATACATGGTCCCTGTTGTACTGGTTTACACTAGGTATTAAGATCAAAGACTGCCAAAAGGAATGTTCTCTCCCACCAGATCCTCTCTACAAACATGAAGGAGCCAAATAAGAGCCATCTGTTATTTTACCAGTACAGATGTTAGTCTGTTTTAGACCTTTCCTGCATATCCACTTCAGCTGGAATAAACTTCACATGCTTTGCACTGGGAACAAGGAGCAACGCATGCATTCTGAAAGGCAGCAAACGGCCCTTTAACAGAACTATAAGTTTTTACAGTGAGACAGAATGGCAGCAAGAACAGGTTCCAAAAATAATACCAAAAATAAGAGCCAGTTAAAAAATGAAAGTTGGCAAAAAATTGTATCACTTTTGCCAAGAATTTGATTAAATGTTTGCTTGAAAACTTGGTTTGTTAAATTTTTGAATATAACTTAATTAGCAAGAATATTCAGGGGATCTCTCAGCTACACAGATATTCCTTTTGTTTCTATTCTCTCTTGTTTCTCTATTATCTTTTCTTAAAATTATTTTCTTGCAACACAAGTCTTACACCTCCTCTGTTCCTTGTTGTACACTGACCCCATCATCATCCTTATTTTTACCAAGTTTTATACCTTGAATCTTGCCTTTGTGTTATGAATTCTATTCCATTTCAATGACACATAATTTTTTTGTCTTTGCTACAGTTTCACCTTTTTTTAGCTCCCCTTTGTCGGAATTGTGCTCTCCCAAAAGGAAAAGAGCTAACCCAAAGTCCCACCTGTAAAAAGCAGAACAATCTGCCAGTCCCTAATCTCTCAAACATGAGTAACTGGTGTTATGACTTGGTCTCAGTAGTAAAATGAGGATAAATGTTAATATGCCTAATATGTTAATAAAAGCCTAAAATATGTGTATATATATTTGCATGAAGAATATACAAACTTCTTTTGCCTGTAGCCTAAGTCAACTAACACAATTTTAAGCATACTTTCTTAATACCAGTCTGAGCATTTTCAATTTTTTCTTTTTTTTTTTTTTTTTTTAATTATCCATTCTAAATCACCCTAGATTGGCATAAATTCAATTTTCCTCACTTTCTGGAAGCGAGCAGCCTGGCCTACATGCCCATTCATGGCAACTCTACAACTAAATCTAGATCATTAAAGGGGACAAAATAATCCTGGACCTACTTACATATTCTCAGTGGAAATTTAACAGAAATAAAACCTGCCTAGCATTTCAAGAAACTATAATTTATTTATGAATGTATTTACATTTCAATTATTGTTTTTTGTACTCCATGCCCAAATTTTTAAAATCATGGGTGTGCTGGTTTTGGCTGGGTAGAGTTAATTTTCTTCCCCGTAGCTGGTACGGGGCTGTGTTTTGGGTTTGGGCTGGAAACAGTGCTGATAACACAGGGATGTTTTCGTTACTGCTGAGCAGGGCTGACACAGGGTCAAGGCCTTTTCTGCTCCTCACCCCACCCCACCAGCGAGCAGGCCGGGGGGACACAAGAAGCTGGGAGGGGACACGGCCGGGACAGCTGACCCCAACTGACCCAAGGGATATCCCACACCATATGGCGTCATGCTCGGCACAGAAAGCTGGGGGAAGGAGGAGGACGGGAGGACGTTGGGAGCGATGGCGTTTGTCTCCCCAAGTCACCGTTAGGCGTGATGGAGCCCTGCTGTCCTGGAGATGGCTGAACACCTGCCTGCCCATGGGAAGCAGTGAATGAATGCCTTGTTCTGCTTTGCTTGCGTGCGTGGCTTTTGCTTTTCCTATTAAACTGTCTTGATCTCAGCCCACGAGTTTTCTCACTTTTACTCTTCCAATTCTCTCCCCCATCCCACCGGGGGGGGGAGTGAGCGAGTGGCTGGGTGGGGCTCGGTTGCCACCTGGGGTTAAACCATGACAACGGGACAAGTTTTATGGCCTTAATTTCAGAACTTTTCTGAAAGATATGAAGAACTAACAGTACTTGGGAAATGTCAGCTTGCTCTGTCTAAGGACAGAGATCACGAGGTGCCATTTCATTTTGCACACTTCCAAATTGTGTTGTTATTTTATTGTTGCAAGTTGTCAGAAGGAGAACCCAACAGTAGGTGTTGCTCAGGATACATAGCAGTCCTCTGCAATAACCATTCCTCCTGTTCCAAAACATCATTTGCCTTTGTTTGTCATATGCATGTCTAAGTCTTAAGTCCAGTGAGATGGGTGACAGACTGACTTTCATGCTCTTTGTTGTGACCCACAGACATTTCCCTCGTATTTTGGTACCCAAAAATGTAGCTTACAGTTTACCTACAGTAAACTTACAGGACAGTTCAAGTTTCAGGGACAGATAAAGAGACATTTAACCATTGGAACACTGTTATATCATCAAAACATACAACAATGTAAACATCGTATTGTCAAAGTGTCAACAACATTGTTTCAAAGCCCTGTTTTTATCTGTCACATACACCTTTATCAGGAGCACCTTTATTTGGCAAGACCCCGAACAATCCATTCCGATATTGCTGTAGGCAATGAAATGCTATGCAAAGTAGAAAAAGTAATTGCAAGTCTATATGTAAAAACAATTAGGTATCCAAAAGGAGTACTGCAAATCTGGAAACCCAAAGTAAATAACAAACAAATCTAAAATTAAAAGTAAAAAGTTCTCCAGTGGGCTGTACATGATACACTTAAATACACTCTTAATGTCCAAGAAGCACACTAAAAGTTGATGGAATCAAAGCGTTTCTGAAAAATAAGTAGCATTTTTAAGAAGTCATAAAAAAGGCAATAGGAAAAAAGCCTTAATGCATGTTGTGCGCATTGTCTAAAGTAAAAGGAAGACAGTTCAAAACCAGTAAGGATATTGTAAACAGAAATATTTGAAGTGAGATAAAACCAGCAGAACTTCATTTCAAATAACACTGGAGTTTCCGTCCCTCAAAGTGACCAATAGATTATGTTTTGTAGTTTAAACGGTAAGTTAGAAACAAATGTCTCTAACATAACAATTGCAGTTGTTTCTAGGTAAGAACATGTTAGAGACCCATGCTGTTCTACATGGTATGGTTTTACCTAGCAATTTATAGGAAGAAACAGCTGTTGACATTTAAGGAGGGGTTGGGGGGGGAAGAATAGCTATGATTGAATTGTTTTATTTTCCTTTCTGGTATGTTTTGGTATGCCTTTCTACAGAAGTATTATTGTAATGATAATCACTGATTGTCTGCTGAATCTCTGTTCAACAAAAAACACCTTGTCACCATATGTTTTCTTAATATATATATGCAATTGTTTGCTTAAAAATGATACCCATTACTGCTAAATATTATAATGATACCTTAATATCAATTTCTGATTAAACCACTAAATAATTTTCTACAGTCAAGTCTAGACTTAAGTTTCATAGCATGACATAAAGGTCTACAGAAAATCAAAGCATCTATTGTTTAAAGCCTGTCTTAAACTATTGCTGATTAGGCCTCAATTAACAAGCTTGTTTTGCAATTATAGAAAACAACTTATAAATTCTTATTTACTGAACACTTGAAAGCTCCATGGTAATTGTGTTTGCACGCAATTTGTTTGCACGTTTTCTTACACTGCAGCAAGTACAAGGTGAATTGAAATTCTTCACTCCTCAGTGAAAGAGAGAGAATATAACTCATACTCTACTCGTTGTAAGTAAGAAGGTCTAAAGAGATGGTTATTGAGCAGAAGCTGATAAGTGATAATCTTTTACCCCATGTCCTATGCATATGTCAAAACCCCCTTCCCACGATACCCGAAAATCGCATCAAATTCCACTTTGAAGGAGTTCCTTTAGTCTCCTCAGTTATCTTTCTACTTGACTATACCTAAATTTTCATGGGTTTATGCTCATTTCATGGGTATTAAAAAATATAAATTAAAAAAAAAAAATCTGTGTACTGGTTTTCACATAAGTGCCCATATCAGATATAAAAGAAAAAAATAAAAATCTATGTCAGACTGTATGTCATGCTTTGGTTGTTGCCACAATTACGCTCATATGTACAAAGGTAATTAAAAAGCTTACTTACTGAGATGCTAGATAGAACCATAGACAAATCAACAACCTCTTTCTTAACATGGAATGCTACAGGAACAGTAATAAAGTAGTGATCATATTACTTCTAAATTAGCATTCTGAAACCATATACAAGCCACTGCTATCCTTTATTTTGAAAACGAATCTAGTATCAATAGGTTTTTTACCCAGCGAAGACTGGTGTGTAACGTATTTCTCTGTACACAAACATTTTCCACTTCACACTAACTTTTCATTTGATTTTGTTTCTTAAATGTTCCTCATTGCCATTAAACTTCAGAAGATGAATCTTTGGATCCATTGACACAGCAAAGTCATGCAAAACTATCAGATTCTTTTGCTTATCACAAGAGTTATATTAGAGAAATAAATCTGTATTGCATATATAGAGTGGAGTTTAAAGCGAAAAATTACAGCTTAAAAACATTTTAAGGACTCTTTTAAGGGCAATGGAAGGCTAAGAAGAATCAGCCCTGTTTTTCCCATTTTCAAACTTAAAAACTGATGTAGCACTGTTCCACTAATATGTAATACTTCAGGACAGCATATCTCAAAGTAGCTTTAATATATGCGGCTGTATTAAATGACCTGAATTACTTGCCTGTGCCTTTTTGTGTGGCAATCTGGTATTCCTTCTATTTAATATAGTCTGAGGTTCCACAGTTACTTTACTTTGGAACCAATTTTTCTACAGATTAACAAACATTCACCTGCATTTCAGTGATTTTTAGTTCTGAGATGTCTAGTACCCTATCCATAAAAACATTTTGTGAGAAGAAAACTTCCCTTTTATACTTTTCCTGAGGAAAGAAACAAAGAGAAATGTGCAGTCTCATAACACTTGAACACTTCTAGACACAGTTATTCATGAAATACTGTTCCATCCAGGTGAATAAAATAATCACCTAAAGGTTTTGGGTTTGGTTTTGTTTTTTTTTGTGATTTTGTTTGTCTTCCCCCCCCCCAATAGCTAGATTTGGATGGACCTTAGCTTAATGATTAAACTGGGTGGTAACTGCTCTGCTTTTCTGTCTGTCTGCTGGGCCATATTCTCCCAGAAGTGATGGTCAAAAGAGATAGCACTGTTCAGTGACAATATGCATCTTATTACCTTCACATGGAAAAAAAATAATTGTGGGTCGGTTGACATACACATTAACACTTTCAACTTTGAAAAGAAAAGCTGAAAGAATCTATTATTTTTCTATTTAATCCATTCCTACTGAAAGAACAGCACATGTTAGTTTCCATTTATTTAACTAGCTAGGTTCTGTAAATTTTGAGCTCTAGGTGTAAGAAGTTAATACTGTTCAACTGTTACTTGGTGTAAACCCACCAACTTTGCTCCTTTCTTTATTCCAAGTGGAAAAGCACCAGTTCTATACGTTACACAGTCACAGAATCAAGATGTTCTTTCAGTAGAGTGCATCCCTATGTTTTCATACTACTAGCATAATGCAAGTTCTTTTAAGCAGAATACTATGAAGTGCAGCAAAGACATTTATCCTCATCTTGACAAAAATTACTAATAGGCACAATCCTTATTGAAATCCCACTTACATGAGATTTAAGTTCCTAAATACCTTTAGTCATTTTACAAATAGACACTAAGGTCAGAGGAATCGCATCACGTCATCAAGATGCATGTCCATCTATGTAGAGTTTGTCTATAGGGGGCACATTTCAATTCTGAACCTCAAGTCTGCTCTCCGTTTACACGCCATGTTACTCCCCTGAAATATATGACTTCAGTTTTACTTTGCTATCAGTGATAGGATGCACAAATTACAGGGCAAATAGAGTGCACATCTGACACTGCTTTGAGATTCAGAGGCTAAAGTCTCATTTCTGCCTTGATTCTCAAAGCAGAAAAAAGGATTTTTTTCCCCTCACCTAAAATTTAAATTGCCATCAGTTTTCTATCTCCTTTCTTGCATAGTTTCATAACCCACTAATCAGGAGCTCTCATGCTGGTTGACTGTGAGACTAATCAACATTCCAGCTGAGTTTATCTGCCAGGTGCCTACAGAAGATTCTTTATTTGAGCTGAGACTTAAATCCCTTTCTTTGCGGTTTCCTTAGTCCATCATAGATCAACCTCGCAGATTCAGAAATCTTCAGGAAACTCTTTAGAATGAAGGTTTCAAACACCATGAAGCCTTTCCTTATAAAATTACTATTAATGCTGCTTCAGAGTCCCTGTTTTTCTGAAAACAAACTTATCTGCTACCACAGAAGTCTTGGCAGCACACCAGTTTTCATTACGTCAGCTAGAGTCAATTATTGCACAAGCCTAAGAACATTACATGCTACATCACCTTTGCTATTTCTTACGCCTAACCAACAGAAAGGGCAATATGTAACCACAAAATACTCGGGTCAGAACATCAGTAATCTCAAAGACACTTTACTAAGTGGCATATTTTTGCTATCCAGTTGGGCAGATCGATACAGTGAGTTTTTCACTCAATGGAAAATCTGCTCTATATTATATATAGATCCTGCTCTATATTAGATATTATCACATGGTGCAAGGCCTCTTCTATAACAGTTATAGAAGCATAAGCTTCATTTTTGATGACAGTGAAATCACAATGTGAATCAGGCATATTCCAATCATTATATAATTTTAATTTTCCTGCAGTTTTCACCTTGAAAGTAATGCAGTAACATTTTGAAAGTTACATGAAAGACCAGTTGTCAAATTAATACACACTTATGCATTAGCAGGTTTTGAAAAATGCATCTCTTCTGCCTGTTTTAAAGTACTGAAAGTAATCAGCTGATACTGACTAGATGTAGCAACTTCAGGACCTCAGACATAACATTTCAATTCAGCCATCTATAAATACAAGCATTAAAAGAAAGTAATTACTCCTGAGTGACTGATAGTCATTTAAGGCTTCAAAAACCCAAAAAGACAGAAAGATCTCATTTCTACAAATGCCTGGTCCAAATGTATTTTAAACTCAGTGTTCTCTAATGTAATTAAAAGCACAAGACATTAATGATATCTGTTATTCCAGTTGATGTATCTGGTGTCTGATAAAGTAAACTAGGGGCTAATAAAGGCATCATTGCAAAATATCCTGCTCTGCGGGGAAAAAAAAAAAAAAGAAAGAAAGAAAGAAGCTGGGAGGTCTTTCATATTTTGTTTGTATTTCTCTGTGCTACCAGAGCTCACGAGCAACGATGTCCATACTCCCAGTCCTTTTGTGATTGTGCTTATTGAAGCCTGCTGAGAGATTCTCACAGAAAAGCCCATTGATTGACTTTGCTGTCTTGCAGAGATCATCCAGTACACATCTCAGTCCAGAAAAAGGGGAAAAGAATGACAAGTCAAGCACCACCATCATCCCCTGGTATTTAGGTTAGAAGGAAGTCCTTGAATTAAAGTATTTACTCCAATACTGTAAAGATATATAGGTAATTACAAATACAAGCAGCCTATGCTACATGGGTCTTTGTTATTAAGGATGCCTCAGCTTATCAGAAAAATGAAAGGGCTTCTAGTTCCCTTTTCACTTCCTCTGAATTTTTCTCAGCTCAGATGATAAAATCAAATCAGCAGCTGTGAGAATACTCCTAGTTTTGTTCTTTTTTTGTTTGTTTGTTTCTGTCATCATTTAACCCCAGCCAGCAACCAAGCCCCACCCAGCCGCTCACTCACTCCCCCCCAGCGGGATGGGGGAGAGAATTGGAAGGGTGAAAGTGAGAAAACTCGTGGGTTGAGATCAAGACAGTTTAATAGGGAAAGCAAAAGCCGCGCACGCAAGCAAAGCAGAACAAGGCATTCATTCACTGCTTCCCATGGGCAGGCAGGTGTTCAGCCATCTCCAGGACAGCAGGGCTCCATCACGCCTAACGGTGACTTGGGAAGAAACAAACCTCTTCGTACACATCAGCACATACCTACTGTAGTAATGATCAATGAAGTTCAACGGACAGTCAAGAGAACATCATCTGAAAACGATAAAAATAACTAATTTTTAAGTTTTGCACTTGCACACTTTTTCCTTTTTGGGGTAATATCTGCACTTTTCTGATCATTTTCTGGTTTCTTTATTTCGTTACAGAGACAAGTAGGAAGGAAAACAGTTTTCTGCCTTCAGAAACTCCTGTACTTGTACAATGGAAGCTAGTAGCCTTTTCAGTTACATCTGCTAATCGAGTAAGTGTATATGGTGACGGTCTCCCATTTTCTTCCTCTCATTAAAGGGAAAAGATGACTTGCTGAAGCTGAGAGGGCTTTGGTGATGAGTCCAAGAAACAGAACACTGCATAATTTCAGAAACAAAGAATGATGACTTTTCATACCAAAAAAAGTACAGATTTAATTTCTGATGTAAAATTAAGCAAATGTTTCCATTTCCTGAAGAAAGATGACAGTGGTAGAAATGATGGACAAGGACTGAGGAATTAACAGTCCAAACTCCATCTGGAACATGATCCAAGTCCTTGTCATTCTCCAACATTAAACCTTTAAGATTTTGTATTTTTCAGTCTTTCATGCAACTTCTATTTTCTTTTCCAAATAAAACTATGCCACACTAATATTTCAATATGTTCTAAAAATGCCTTGCTGTTAATCCATCCTAGGTTTTTAAATTAAAATTTATGCAGTTACATAATATTATTTCATATTATGGGTATCTTGAGATGTGGAGTCGTATCCACTGAAATGACTAGGTAAACTGAAATGATCAAAGACCATACATTCTCATTTACGTTTCAGTCTCTACTGCAAGTTCTTTTGTATGTTTACTTGATAATTCATGGGCCACCTCTGGGGATAGTATCTCATTTCCACAGCAGGACTGGCAGCAGTACAACTGGTGTTACAAACAGCACTTATATCAACAATATACCAGAAATTATTGGAAACAAGTACAGACGTGGCTTACAGTAATTCTGCATTTTTTATTACATCCTCTAACACTAGCAGAGAACCTTAAGTCAGATGACAGAAATCTAGGGAGTCAGAAAACATATGGTACGTGACCTCTGATTAGTGTTTAGTGGGCACATGAGGATCCTATAAAAAGATCATGTTAGCATTACTGAATAGCACTCCTGAGAGGGGAAAAATAAAATGTAGCTAAGCTCTATTATATTTATAGTGACATCTGAACATGCACAAAACAGAGCACAACCAGTTTCTGTTCATCACTAGACAACCACAAAAGAAGTAAAGCGACTTGAACTTTTTTTTGTTGAAGTAGACTGCATGATATGCTTCTGTTAAAATTGTATACAAAAAAACTTGCTGAATATTTATCTTTTATAATTGTCCAGGCATCTATATAATATATAAAATACATGTATTATAAAATATACATGAAATATGAATTTATGAGTATACAATGAATTCTGAACAAAAAAAGTGCAAACAATCCACAGAACATAAGTCCTGATTTCTCTATACTTTTCTATATATTTCTCTATATGTCTCCAGGGATACACTGCAAAACCTGCCCTCTTCATATTTACCAGAAAATCTCTAGCCATTCCTACAAAATACTCAAACACCAAGGGCTAAATGCTTCAGCTATTTATAGAATGCATTCCAAGTATTTAAATGAAATGATTCTTGATATACTTGGGTAAATGAGTAGCGTTTGTCCACCTATCTTTTTTTTTTTTTTTTTTAAACTGGCATTGAATTTTCTCTAGTCTGCTTTAGGAGCTTTCAAGCTGTTTGAAGATGAATTGAGAAGGTGCTAAGGAGAAGCAGAACAGACATCAGGAAGAGCAAGCATAAGATTTAAAAATATTTAATAAAACTAATGCCATTCATAAATCTCATCCAATACACGATTCCTTCAAGTCAACATGATTTTGGTTTGTTTAAAAGCTTTTTGATGCGTGAAGGGGTAAAGGCTAGTTACTTTTTCCATGAGAGAGGATACTATATGCAATCATCTCTTATTGTTAGCATAAAAAACAAACCCTCAAAAAACAAACAAAAGATGGGTTCCTCTAGTGTCTTACAGCAAGGTCATATCTCTCAATGTTGCCTAGTTTAATTTAAAGGAACAGTGAAAAAAACTAAAGCTCTTCTTCCAGTTCTAATACTCATCTGCTGCGTATTGCCAAGAAGTGAATTCACTACATTCCTGCATCTTTTTACCTCTTTGACCTTGTATAGATTATAAATTCCTTGAAGTGATATTGTCTCTTCCTGTAGCTGACACGCTGGTTTGCATGGTGACTTTATTAACTTCTGTAATGTAAGCAATACAGACAAACACAACAAATAATAATGTTTGTTGAGTGTACTGCATGTAACTCACGTTTACTTTTAAATTGAGGCCCCTTAGTTACTTATATCATCCAACGATACAGCCGTCAGAATTACTTTTAAACCTAGATCGGGTCTATTTACAATCACCAGTACTTTACATCACAAGAATATCTATTAAATTTAATGGAATTGCTGACAGTAGAACATGATGGTTATACGGAAATCAGAACCCCGGCCTATAAGATTACCAGCAGAACCAGGATTCTAAGTTCTTTGTGCATTTTAGTTCATTTTTTATTTCTTCCCAGGATGATTTAATTATTAATGAGGAATCTGTATGAATAAGCTGTTCTACGTCAGCCTAATAAGATACGTCAAAATGGCTTGTTAAATATTTAAAAAGCACTCAAAGCCCTATTCATTTTAGCACTATTGGTATACAGCCTTGCTGGTTTTGTTGTTATTTCTATTTTTAAAGGCTGTTAGTAACTTTTGCCAGTTACTCTAGCAAGTTACTTATATACCATATTAAATATCCAGAAACTAGAACTACAATCTGAGGTATCGTGAAACAGAAGGAAAGACTAGAGGACAAAGACAAATGCTATTGAAGCCAAAAGTACATTGATTTTTATTATACACACAGAGGCAAATAATGCTACCAGTTGGTATTTTTCCGTTCAACATTTACCAGTTCAAAATTATACAATTTTAAGGAAACAAAGTACTTATTTAAACAGTGGCAGCTATCTCACAGACGGGTGAACTGTGGTCTCCACAGTTCTGGTTTCACAGTCTGGAGAACGCTTAAGCTTGCTGAGGACTGAGCTGGACTTTCAAATATTTTTTGACAAGTCACACTCAACAGCTGCGGCATGTCACCTCTCTATACCCACACATACACACCTGTTATTCACCAAACTCCACAGAAATAGGTCCCTATATCATACAATGCTTTTGTGTGTGTGTGTGTGTTCAGAATCTTCATAGACTTCTGTATTGCCTCTGCATGGAGCATACTCCGCAACCAGCATCCCCATGCTGCACTACATCTCCAACACCTAGCTCCTCTGTATTGCACAACATGACTCCATATGGAATACCCCTTTGATTCCAGAGGGCTTTTTCCACTAAACACAGTAGCAAGGATGATTAAGTGCTTCTACTTCATAGGACTCTGTACTGTGATCTTTTCCTAAATAACATCACGTTTTGTGTTCATTCCTGTCTCACCTCCATCCTGCAGTACAACGCTTCTTCCTCCATGTATGCTGACATCCAGAACTTTTTACTCCAATATACATATAAATAAGGAAATGTAACCACCAAGATCGTTCACTGCTTTGATCTTGATACCCCTTCAGTTGTACTGGTCCTCACCTTGTAAGAGCTGTAAAAACACTTCTTTGCTATGTTATATAGAGAGTATAAAGGCATCCACTTTTGCCACTGTTATATGTCACACTATCTTGAATATTTATTAACAAATAAACCCAGCAGGTAAGAAGTGACATGCAAGAAAGTGCTCTGTTATTTACAACATGTTTAGGACATAAATTTGCAAAAAAACATCCTACTCTTTTCCTTCAAGTCTAAACAAAACTTCTGTGCCATACACCTACAGAAAAACCTAACCACTGGACATTAGATTTTCTGGAGGACTGTGGTGTTATTTTTCATTGTTTCCTTTTAGTTACCTATTTGGCATTTATTGTTAGTTGTATAAAGTGGGGGAAAAAAAGTTAGCCTTAGATAAATATTTAAGTTCTTGAATAGTGCCCAATACAAAAGTGTACCAACCTATAGGAAATACCATAGTACTAAGAAGAATGGGAACAGGGGATATCATAGATCCCACTGACATCGAAATAACATAACAGGTTGCAGGGTAAGTAGGAAAAAATATTCTATTGACACTGCCATAAATATAATCTTTAAGTATAGCAAGAGATAGTAAGCAGGTGATATTTCCCAGCATGAGCAAATGAGCATTTCAAACTGGCTTTAATTTGCCCGTCTAATCAAAAAGAACAATGTGATTGAAACTACTAATATCCATTTGAGGACAAGTGAGCCCATCAGCTCCTTCTTACTAAAATAAAAATCTTTCTTCACTTATTGGTCAGTCTTCAGAGAAAAATTGTTTTGGGTCTGTCTTGAATTACGTGCTTGCTCATTATTAACACCTTTGGTTAGGAACCAAATGCTGTGACTGGCAACCAGATCTTTGTATGGGTGCTATTTTCTAAAAACTTAGGCCAACATTAAGGAGATTACTTCTGTGCCTCTTAAAAGGCTTATATAGAATGTGATATAGAATCATAGAATCATTAAGGTTGGAAAAGACCTCTAAGATCATCGAGTCCAACTGTCAACCCAACACCCCCATGCCCACTAAACCATGTCCCTAAGCACCTCATCTACACGTCTTTTAAATACCTCCAGGGATGGGGACTCAACCACTTCCCTGGGCAGCCTGTTCCAATGTTTAACCACTCTTTCGGTAAAGACATTTTTCCTCACGTCCAATCTAAACCTCCCCTGGCGCAACTTGAGGCCATTTCCTCTCATCCTATCGCTTGTTACTTGGGAGAAGAGACCGACACCCACCTCGCTACAGCCTCCTTTCAGGTAGTTGTAGAGAGCGATGAGGTCTCCCCTCAGCCTCCTTTTCTCCAGGCTAAACAACCCCAGCTCCCTCAGCTGCTCCTCATAAGGCTTGTTCTCCAGACCCCTCACCAGCCTCGTTGCCCTTCTCTGGACACACTCCAACACCTCGACGTCCTTCTTGTAGTGAGGGGCCCAAAACTGAACACAGTATTCGAGGTGCGGCCTCACCAGTGCTGAGTACAGGGGGACGATCGCTTCCCTACTCCTGCTGGCCACACTATTTCTGATACAGGCCAGGATGCCGTTGGCCTTCTTGGCTGCCTGGGCACACTGCCGGCTCATGGTCAGCCGGCTGTCGACCAACACCCCCAGGTCCTTTTCCGCCAGGCAGCTTTCCAGCCACTCTTCCCCAAGCCTGTAGCGCTGCGTGGGGTTGCTGTGGCCAAAGTGCAGGACCCGGCACTTGGCCTTGTTGAATCTCATACAGTTGGCCTGGGCCCATCGATCCAGCCTGTCCAGGTCCCTCTGCAGAGCCTTCCTACCCTCGAGCAGATCAACACTGCCGCCCAACTTGGTGTCGTCTGCAAACTTACTGAGGGTGCACTTGATCCCCTCATCCAGACCATTGATATGCAACACATAAGGACTCATTGTTCAGAATAGGAAAATATAGATGTACAGTTTTGCCAATCAGACACGCTACCGAGTAAATACAAATCAACATTGCAAAAAAACATTTTTCAGCTGACATTGCTATTCTTACTGCTACACCATCTTATGCCATCTACTAGCTTCTGGATACTTCAAAAAATCCTCTGCTGAGAAGTAATTACAAATGGCATCTTTTAAAGAGGGTAGACTCACTGAACAGCTGTTAAGTTTTCATAACTTCATTTTTATATATAGAACAGCATGAGCAGAGTCTTGGACCCAATGAGGCAATAAGGTGTGAGAAAAAGTGTGAAAGAATGGCACTAAGTCAACCATGAAATGGAAACTCTTAGGGAGATGAGGAGAGCCAGAAGTGGTTGGTTGAGTTTACTCTCCTATAGATTATGCAGCTGGGAAAGATTATATTCTAATCAACAAAGAGTGAGGAGGACCAAGTGACTCCCAGATAGCAGAAAAGTAATAAACCAGCTACATCAATAGAAGAGAGCATTGAGTTGTTCAACCAAGGGTTTATTATATCAAAGAGAAATGAAGTAGGAATTGTTGAAAATTAAAATCAGTTCTATTTTTTTCCCCGCCTTGCTTTCAGAATGTGTAAACTGCGGTACAGCAACTCTACTTAGTATTTGCAAAGATCCCGTAAATAGAACATTGACACTGTGCCTAGGCCTGTAGGATTTCTGGAACACACATTTAAAAAATAATTTCAGCAAATGGATATCGGGAAGATGGAGGAACACACAGATCCAAACCCCAGTTTTTTTCAAGTAAAGTTTTAATCACCTTCCTAGTAAATCTGTAGCTGGTAACTTTTATTGGGAAAGTCAGTGGTGGGAGGAAGGCAGAAGAGGGATAAGCCAAAACTGCTTCTTCGCAGTCAGACAGTATGTCCTTCCGCCTTCTGCAACTGGCCAGCCCATTTCCTGGGTTTTTACTGGGGAACTAAAAATTTTAGATGGGGCACTATTTTCAGTTATAACCAAACAGCACTAGCTTTCCTCAATGCTTTAAGCTGAATAGAAGGTAACAGAGAATGCCAGCTTCTCTAAGGAGAGAATGATCTCAACACTGACGCATTTATTTGTTCGTGATATATAGTACAGTTTAGCAGCCAGCAAATGCTTCTCCGGTATGGTATCAGAATTAAAGGAATGATCTTGCACTGGACTTCAAGAATGCAATACAAAATTTTAAGGACTACAGTTTTAAAGGCTCTTCAAGTCACAATTTAACTTCACTTCCATTGGGATATGAAAAATATATCTAATACTGAGACTAAAAGCTTTTGAAGTACTGTGTTGGCTCTGATATAATTCATAAGTCATAAATACCAAGTGAGAACAGGTTTCTTGGGTGCATGTATCATGAGTGTGCTACATACTTAATTACTTCATATAGAAATACTAATATTCAAATACCTTCTACTTTGAACAAACACATCTAGTTTTGCCCAGAATAGATTTATGAAAGTAATCAGAATACGAAACCTAATATTTCTAAATCTGTCCTATAGCAGCAAGAAGCTTACTGACTGTACTGAGCATTAGAATTTATTTGCATAAAAGGGATATTTTTTTGTTCTCATTTCTACATAGTTTTTAGTGATGAGCTTTTTGGTAGCAGAAACAGATACTGAAATTTGGAACTTTAACGTTATATAGGACATGTACTGATTTTTCACAGGGAAAAATACACATTCCAAAACACTGCACACTTATTTTGATAGAGAGCACTGAAGCAGTTTTCATACATACTCTTTTTTTTAAACTAAAGTCCAAGGTAGAACCTTTTTATACAACTTTTCATTCTATGCAGAGGTTCATTCTTACAGGTTATCATCAAATGACATAGCGACTATGTTTCTTGTCACTTTACAGTTGTTTCTATGAATAACAGAACTGCAATATAATCTCTCATACCTGAAAGTTATAGCTCTGTCTCTGCCCCAAATAATTTTTAAAAAGAGAGTTTTAAAAATATGTTTTGACAATGTATTTTTATCATTGTCAGTTCCTAGAAGATGTTGTCATGCAACACAGGCACAATATACTGTCAAAGTTAATAAAATGGGTGAATATTTCAGAATTTGACAGTATATCTGACACACAGTAGTTGAGTTCAAATTAGAACAATTTCTCCGTAATTTCTCTGTGGCTTATCCTACTGCTAGAATTCTGGGCAAGTTACAAATTATGGCCAATTATTACTCTAATGATCTCCCAGATTCATGTATTTAATACAGTATAGAGATGGCTGAACACTAAAATGAACTTACAGCATATGGCTGTAACTTAGCATATGTGAATAAGGAAAGGAAAAGTAAGGAAGAATCTCTTATGTGTTGGATGAAATTTTCTCTAGAAGCCACAGCTCAAGATATACATATTTTTCCAAATCCTGCCTAAGCCCTGAAATCAGACTAGATGCATAGACCTTCCTTACACATAGAACTTCTCCTGCTCATCTTTTTTACATAGGGTGAAACTTCACAAATACGTGCAAGGCAGGTATTAGAAAGGGAAGTAAAAGGTAAAACAAACCCTACAGTTTATACGAATTTCTATGATTTAACTCTGTTTCCCTTATCTGCCTTTTTTCCTCTTGCCCCCAAAAGTAGGGTAGGGGGAAATCTTTCCCATCCAAACTGAAAACATGACATTTTTCAACTGTTCACGTCAATTAAAATTTAAACCAGAACCTTGGAAAACTCCAGCCAATGGAAAAAACTTAAAATAGTAAAAAGGCATTTTTCATGAAGATCAAGTTTCTATTCAAAAGTCTAAAATAGACTCTGCAAGGGGAGCTGTAGTGAGGTTGCCAGGCTGACAGATGAAAGTGTACTGTGACAATTTGTCCTGGCCATGAGAGGCAGCTCAGTGCTTCTCAAGCCTGGTGTTTAAAAACTCAGTAATTTCCTGCCAAAGCGAGAGAGTTTAAGAGTCTCAATTTATACTGAAGCTGTGAAAATGAAGCTGAAAGTTTTAGCGTCAGTGGTAGGGAAAATACATGGCACAGGTCAAAAAATCACCCACCCCCACTCAGTTTTCTGGATAACGCTGTACTTGCTTTCTTCTCCAGACTATTGCCTCTAGTATTACCTCATCTCTTTCCTGTAGTCCTGTTCAATGAGTCCCTAGCTTCCTTTCAATATCCAACAGGTATCATTTTTCACCATCACTATGCGTTACTTTACCTACAACGCTCGTTATAAGCACTTTTCAAATGGAAACCAGGCAAACCTCTTTACCCCCCAAAAACCCTTCTCAATTCCATTATATATAGTTCTGGTTTCTACAAAATAATCTTCCTTTCTAGATACCACAGTATCTTATCCTAGGAAAGCCAACACACAAGAACAGAATAACTATTTGAAACACTTTAGCAAAGTTGAGAACATATTTTGAAGACAGCACTCCACAGTATCTCAGAGCTTCCCCATTTTGCATTGCATAGGCTTGGACTACGTGTGCACTGAACTTGTGCACTAATACTTGCTGAAGTGACTCCTCTTGCCCTCTTCAATTTTATTCAATGAAGCCTTTTATTCAGTTACCTATTGCTTCTGAAGAACACAAATTAAATTTATAATTTATATACTGGAACGTTAAAGCATTTGATTTCATTTTGCCATTATGTTATCTGAGTGATAAATGGAATTTAATGTCAAGACATCTTAAAGGCCTGTAAGCATGCCTGGGGAATAACTTAGTTACATCCTTTCCCTAAAGAAGCAATATTGACTGACTTGTAATAAGAACATTTGAAAGAAATTTTTTTAATCCATTTTGACAGTGTAATTTTTGTCTTTCTTCCTCTCTTATTTACATTCTGCTTTTCTTTTTCTCTTCTCCTTTTCCACAACTCTTACTTTTTCTCCAATCCTATCTATATTTTTCACTTGCTTTCCCCCACATTTACCCTCATCATCTACTCTAACAAAACATACACATTTTCTTCTCTTTACCAAAATCGTTAGATCTGAATTCATAAAATGTTTAAAAAGATGTAGGATTGCTTTTGGTGATTAGGGGCACATAACACCAACCATAAAACACGTCTAAATCAATACACTTCCACATATCAGAACAGCATGTGGCAGTACAGCATTATGAAATTTATAATTGCATCAAACCCGTGATTTCCCAATAGCTCTACCTCTATAATAACTAATTTTAAGCGAGAAGTCCCATTGGTAACCTACAAAAGAAAGAAAGAAAATGGGACATTTCTCTGAGTAATGCTAAGCTGATGCTGCAAGGGCTACACTCCACATTGTAGAATGATTTATTGTACTTTTTTGTCACAACAACTGACATTAATGACTTAAAAATAATTTATAAGGGCTGCCCTTTCCAGATAATTTGAAGAGGTTTTTTGTTGTTGTTATTTCTATCATTTACCAAAAAAAGCCTAGTTCATGCAGCCTGAAACACAGAACAGAGCAGAGAACAGAAGAGGGTAAAATATTATAAGGGTCAAATTCAATACTTAGAGATACATAATTCTTTGATACCCTGGGACCTCTATATATGCATCCAAGACTTAAGCATAGGATGTTTTAGTTTTTAAGGTTACTTCAGAGTTCAATCTGAAATGCACAAGGAAGACAAAAGGTTCCATAACGGAT
>NW_008825610.1:719458-737044 GCF_000699105.1 Pygoscelis adeliae
TCATGTTTCCTTCTGTCAAGAGGGAAATGTACAGTTGTAAAGAGAAAGTTGGGATCATTTCTGACAGCTGTAAGAATAAGAAAATATGTGGTTAAACCTTTCCATTCAGTATTCTGAAGTGCAAGATTAAATTACTTAGAGGAAAAACCTGTCAAGACTATTTGGTTATAGAAAAATTGTTCACAACTGTATTTTATCCTGCCACCTGACTGCCTAATATAAACCATGTGAAATATATTACATTGTAATTGTATATAGAAACAACATATGATTACTTATATTATAATTAAAACCGTATGTGACCATCCTCCAAGAAAAAAACACCACAACATGTGGATATTGCCCCCCCGCCCTGTTACGCGAAAGCTGCCTTTCCACCATCACCACAGCACGCTGGCGGCAGAGGGAGGCCTGTGACTGCACGAGGAAGCCCCAGAGCCTGCCCCGCTCCGAGGACCCCGCAGAGCACTGCCTGGACCCCACAGCTCCCTAGCCAGGCCCTGGGCCAGGCTGGCCACAGGGAAAAAAACAACTTTATGCAATCTTCTCACTAGCTCAACAGTGGCGTGAAGTGCAAGAGCCCTGTATTAACTGAAAACATAACTTCAGGCTTGTCGTCTTCTGTACGAACCTATTTAAACCCAAATAAAGCAAACACAGAAAAATCTCTAATTTCACGTAGCTTTCTTGCAACAAGAAGAAAAATAGTATGGCGATTATCCTGAGTGCTTTAAAAGATTTAAGGAAGATAGCAGCTTCATTTTCAGTTCTGATATCTACTACCCTGATTTGTTTTATAAATATGTGGGTATTCAAAGACACATCAGTCCAAGGTCTCTGACTGGGAAGAGGCATGGACCCATAATCCACCGTTACTTGATCTGTGTAAATGGTGCATTAGCAGGAAAGCTAGTGCACCAGCGGCTATCCTGATGATAGCTCCTCTTATTCACAGGGCAGACTTTGATCTCAACTCCAGGAAGACTGGTAGTCAGCGATTTTGGCAGAATGAGGCCCTATGGGCCTCAGAAGCCAGTGTTCCTAAGTACATTCACCCTATGGTATAACCCCCCATAGGCAGGTGTGGAAAAGTATATTGATTCACACACCACCAGTGCTTTGCCACTACTAACCTCAGCAAGCCCCAAGGATTTGACCTCTGCTGAATTCAAAAGCACGTGCCAGCACGTGATCTCCTAATCTCCTTGTCACAGGACCATTAATGGCATTCCTAAAAGCGGATAACATTTTTTCCTTTCCAAATGTTTAACACCAAAGTTGGAGTTACTACAATACTTTTAGTGTATAAGTCACTGTATAACCTTAATTTTGTTAAAAGCCCAAGGGTGCACTTATCATCCAGTGCAAAACATTCACATCATACAAGGCAAAACAAAGAAAAACTAGTTTTATAGGTTGAGTAGAAGAGAGGAATTAAACTAGCTTCGTTACAGAGATAACCACAGCTTAAGTTTTGTTATAAGAGATTATGAAATTACACATTCACTCCCATTACCAGGAGGAACCAGGTTTGCTTTCATGTCAAAGCATTATACAAAAAGCTCCTATTCTTGTTATATTTCCCTCCCACATATTTATGTATCTATTAAAAGCATCACTAATTATTTGCTATTAAGAATGAGCTAATTAGATCTTGCACTGCGTGAAAGAGATACAAAGTATGTAACTCATGTTCCATTACAATAGCTGCAAACAAATGAAAAACTGAATTAAGAGTTCCAAGAAAAATGGAAGAGCTGACAATGACAAACCAACTATGTTTTGATTACCTTGGATGACAAGCTAATTTACAAACCTGTGTAAAATATAAATATCAACAACAAAATTAAATCAACCCAAATCTGTCATATTTGACTTTTGGTAAATGTAGCAGCTGAAAAACCTGCAGGGGCAAGTACCTCAAATACATAACATTTATTTAAGAAATAGCTTGCTCTACGTCCCTTGTGACTGTATTTAAACCAACAAGTTATAATTACAGAACTTTAAAAAAATATTAATCTGCCAATTACTGTTGGTTTACGTTGTTAAATTTATAGTTGAGATTTAAAAGACTAAAGTGATTCCAATAGAATCAGAATGCCTGGGCTTTGATTTTTTTAAATGAGAAATTAAGTATTTTGAAACTAAACTCCATCAAATTTCAACTGGCACCTTGGAAAAGGTATAATGTAGGCAAGGAAGCCCCACATGGATTGTTTTTTTTTATTTTATTTTTTAGTTTTGATAAACATAATCCTCTTCCCAAATTCATTTTTAATAACAACAACATATAAGGACTTGAAGTAGTCTCTTTTCAAGTCTGCGGCCCCGTATCAATATCACCTTGCCTCCTAGCCTCCATTCATACTCTGTTAGAAATTTTCTTTGCGCTGTTTTGGTGGATAAGTAAGAGGCAGGTAATTTTTAAACCTCACTGTCTTCTGCTTTGGCTACAATGTACTCTCCAGATTGGTACAAGTGCCAAAAATGAAACCGTCTTTGATATGTTTCACCATTTGCTGATGAGTTAGTTATATTAGCAACTCCATCTGTTGCAGCTAATAAAGAATCTGCAAGTGGAGACAGATGAATAGTCTGACAGAAATTAGTTTGCCTTTCAGCTTAAGGCCAAAACAAGACAGAATACAAGGTTTAGGCTCCAGTTCTTCAGATATCTAACAAACACTTATCTATTAGCAACTCCATCTAGTAATTCTTACCTGTTCAATCTTTTCTTATTATTGAATTTTAAGTAATTATTGATTTGTAATGCTTTCGGTGTCTGTTCAGTCATGGACATAATTAACACTTTTGTAAGAAAAATTAATCTCAATAAATAAATGAAGTCATAGAAAAAACATTGCCTTCACTATGTACAGAACTTGAGCCGTTAATGCTTTGAAACTCTGATCCCTTATCATACAGTGGGTTGCATGGCTAAGATTTTCCAGAGTACACAGGTAAGGCACAAATAAGCCAAGATTTCAATATGGCACCTGTCTATTAAAAAAATGCCTTTATCTGAAAAGTTACATTTCTTTCTCATGCTTTTGTAAGTATAAGTTATATTACAATTGGATATTGTACATGTAACTTACTAGAGAATAATTTAGAGACATGGTTATGAATGTTGCAAAATATGCAGTTCTGTAAACCAAGTTTAGCTCAAACACCTACAGGCAAAACAAATAGTTATCAAACTCCAAGCCAAAAAGTAGTCGTTTGGGAGTATGTAAATCTCACATATCAAGAATATGGGTGTCCCTTGCCTATGTTGTAGAGATGATTGCCAATACTGCCAAATCTATTAATGATCCTTTTTTTTTGTTTCAGATTAAAAAAATCAAAATCTCTGCTTAAAAAAAAAAAAAAGGCATAATGGCCAAGTTTTGTAATCATTTATACACATGTGTATATATATACACACACATGTATTTATTAGGTTTTCTTTCTGACTTCAGTAAAAACATATGCCTATACTTCGAAGAGCTTCTGATGGACAGCTGCATTGTTTTTATGCTAAGAATACATTAAAGGAATGCAAGTTTCCCAGCCACAGTCTATGCCACAATTATATCAAGGCTTTTATTTAAAAAAAAACCCGACAACTTTTATCTTTGTCTATTTTGGCTAATAAGTGGTATAACTCCTTTTTGATGCATCTAGCTAGCTAGAATCTCAGTGCATGAAAGAAATCCATGTAAAACATAAGACATTATGTACCTGCAGCAATACGCTACAGGCAAGTTGTTCTGCAAGGAGTGGAACTAGGAAGTTTGGTTTTCTATGGAGATGCACCTCATGGCTGAGCATTTTGGTAGTGAATAAGCAGTGGGCAAGGTGTTTCTTCCAAGGTGTCTTGTATTATAAGTAAAGACCATGACATGAAATGAACACAGCGAGTCTTTCAAAAACTTAATCGTGCTTGCAGTCAGGAAAAAACCTCCAAAATATTGTTCTTGTAACCTCAGAAAGTTATGAAGCTTTTTTTTTAAATTATTATTAATTTGCTGTTCAGAATAGGAGTGCACTTTAAAGGTCAATCATCTGCTGAGATGCAAGCAGAAAAAGACCAAATGAAGAGCAAAATGGTACCAAGACTGAAGGACGCACAGTCAAGATTTTTCTGATGGAATTTTTCTATTTAGCCATTGAATTGCTAACAAAGTAAGCCTCACTAGAAGGCAAAGGAATACAAAAGTTTTTAACTGCTGAAATATTAATGTTCATGAATTTGATGTTCAGTATGAATTATTTTCTGATGTTTGGCTAACCGGTACTGTTTTGGTATTGTTTACAGGACTGATCAGAGGAAGACCCATAAGTTTCCCATCCTATGAGGTTTCTCAGCGATACCAATGACAAGTTTTTGATTTTACAATGATAAGACACATGAACGAAGTTTAGTAGTACTGCTTATGTTACTTCAATTGGTAATACACTTGATTAATTTTATTAGTGATTGTGCTGAAAAGAAACACAGCAAAACAACCTAAGCTATGAGTTAATTAAGCTTTTTGGTATAGTATACAAATGCCTCAAGGCTTGCAGTTCCACATGTCACTGTATTCATTTTATTAAAAACACCTTTCCAGAGGAATAGATCTGTTTTGCAGCCTGCACAATTGATGTCAATGTTATATAAAGGTAAATACTTCTGGTGTGAACATCTGATAAAGAAATATAAATATAATATGATACATCACTGCCATTGTACCATCTGTCAGATAGTATCTAATTATGGCAGTAATGTTCTCTTCAAACCCTTTAATAAAAAAAACGTATCTGGCAAAGATGATGAATTAAAGGCAACTTCATTCTGTAATCATTAAATCAGTGACAGTTTTGAAATTAATTCATGCTAGTTTCTACAACTACAATATTGTGCCAGTTAAAAGCAATAGCTTTTTAAAAATATACTTTAGTTTACATCAGGTAACCTCAGAACTGTAAGTGATGATCATAAGTGAAAATCTTTAAATTATCTTCGTAGCTTCTTTCTATCAAAGCAGAATGTTTTAAAGAAGGCCTATCATTTCAAAATTCCCTAAAATCTAAACTGTAGCGAAGCATACTTCTTTAGGCCTTACAGAATTCTCACAGTAATGTAGTTATGTAGTTATTATTTTAATCTACTTCTTAGGAAGACTCTTTTGCTAGGAGTATTTTATACTGTAGAAAGAAATACAGGATAATACTCATGCATTTACTAACAAAATTGAAGAGATTCAACATCACTTTTCCAAATGGAAATATATTAGTGAAAGCTGTATATACACTTTAAAAAAAAAAAAAAGCCCATGTGTGCTTTATCTTCATTTAATGTGATTCAGCATGTAGGAAAAACAGGGCTTCAAATATCATGACTAGCCCTCCCTCAATATTACAAACAAGTAGTTATCATCAGCCATGATCCATACAACACTGTAGGAACTAATATTCTGCATGTTAGCGTATGTGCATATGTACGTCTAGATATAGTCAAATATAAATAGATATGCATATGCTTAGTTGAACAGAGATAGGTAAGCAAGCATGTGACTCATTCAAAAATACATATGCAAAGACATCAGATAACTTCAAAAGCTGACATGCTATTCACTTGGTATGTTGCTATGTTCATAATTTTAGATTACTTATTAACTTATATAAAATACATATAAAAGTAATATATGTTCTCACATGAACTTTTCAATATTTGTGACTGAACACAGGCTTGAAAATGAAAATAATATGCTATTTTAACCAAATGTGAAACAAAATGGCTATTCTTGAGAGAATGCTTTTTAATCACCAATTAAGGATGAAATATGAAGATACAAAATAGTATCTAAAAATACACAGCACGGGGAAGTAACGTCCAGAAATTTAAGAGAGAGCGCTCTCAGTTATAAACTATGATTTCCAATTTAAATATTCACCTTGATTACATTTGTATGTGAACAGAACTGAACCATGTACTCCAATAGCCTGAATTAGAAGTGTCATATCTGAATACATTTTAGATTCCAGGGAGTCAGGTTCGTCATTTTTTGCTTACAGTCCTTGTAGAGGAAGGTTCAAGCTGTAAATAAGAGCATTTGAAACCAATTATTTGACCTCAGCATATTCTTACAGGTTACTTTCCTCCCTATGTACTCCTTATGTCCCTATGTACGTATAAAAATTATGAGCTCACTATATCTAATGATAGCTAAGAAGCAGAAAAACTCATCTTTTGTTTGTCGAAAATATACAAGTATATAAAAGGTACTGTAATACTCGCATTAGCTGTGAGTAGATACCTTTATTCCTTCGCTCATGGATCTAGTTTGTTAAGAGATTAAAGGTGTTCCTAGGTCATCTCCTAACCAAACTACAAAGATCATTAAAGATGATCCTGTTCAGCTTCTGGGAAGACAAATGCACGTGCCTTGTATGAAAGTAAATTGCTAGGATATCCTTTATTTTGAAATTCAACCTTAAACTATGGTGTCAGAGTTATTGAAAGCAACTGCTTTATTTATTATTGATCAGGGTTCACATTTAAACACTGTAAAATGAACATCTTTTCATATCAGATATTTTACAAGGCAATAGATGTTGATGCATCCCACAAGAGTAAAGATGGTTTTGTTGAGGGGTTTTGGGGTCGGGGTTTTTTTTTGTTTGGGGGGGGGGTGGGGGTTGTGGTTTTTTTCATCCTTCCTCCAGTTTTGGTTTTCAATACTAAATTTTTCAGACATTACTTCAGGTGGTGGAAAATGGCAGCATATGAGCATCATTTAGCTTTCACGCACTTTAATTCACCTATGATCTTGAAAAATCCATATTGCTTAACTAGTTATAAATTAAAAAGTTGCTAAAACACTTAAGAGCTCCTGTTAGGAAAATGTCATACACTCTAATCAAACAAGCCACCCACACTTCTATTCAATTTTAACCTTTTTTTAATGTGTGGAAGTCTGGTCACACATTTTTACTTTGGACTTACAGTATGCCATAATATGATATACCATAATGGTATAATCAACTTTATATGACATTTCTATTTTATGAAAGCTGACTATTAAGCACAGCTGAAGCCAAGAAGAGAAAATTCACTCTGTGCTGGGTCCATCTGCAGTAGATTACTGAAAGGAGAACAGCTGGGAAAGGCACGTATGACAAGAATTTCATTTGCTAAATTCAGACTTCAAGGTGTTTCAGTTCAAGTTTACTGCAATCATGTACAAGAAAATCATGTCCCATCAACTGCATTCCATCTTCAGTTTCTTTGGTGCAATCTATAGGCTGTCTCTATAGAGACAAAGATATATCTTTGAATTTGTGAATAGCATGTGTAGCTCTATGCTGTGTCTGTAACTTCAGCATCTAGGCTCATTACCAATCTCCCAAGCCATCCAGTCTTCCTCAGTTGTGCAAGTGTAATAAATTGCTTTTTTCCCCTAGTGTATTTAGCACTCATGAAAAGTGACAGATTGACAGCCTGGGAGACTGAAGTATTCTGTTTAAATCACAGAGAAAAGGAAAGAAGAGGCAATGACAGACTAAGGAACCAAAACGGAATTAACCCTTTGCTCAAGTAACCAGCTGAAGAGAGCATAGCAGAGTCTCAATGGATCAACAAACAGCAAAGAGTTCCTAATTGTTGGTGGCAAATATCAAATAAAACATAAACCTCACATTCCAAGATACATCTATATTTGCATACGTACGTGTTCAGCAAAAAGTTTGGCCAGTTTATAGTAAAATCATGGAGAAAATCCCTAACCAATCAAACATTTGACACATCAGCTCCTTCAGAAAGTAAAAATTATCAGCTGCACTGTCAGTTGAATGGCTAGAACATAAAAGAGAAAAAAATACTACTGGGAAATTTTCACATTTTACCCATTTTTGTTGTTGTTTTTTAAAGCAGGTTTGAAACAATTTAAGACCTACTGTCTAAAAATTCAATATTCAGCCATTACACAGCACATTAAAAAAGTTTGATTTGGTATAAATAGTGTTTACAACTCTATCTCTTCTGCTAATACCTGTTTCTCAACAGTTTATGAAAAATTTCTTGCCCCAGATTTCAGCACCAAGATGTAGTAATGAGTCTGCAATGGTAAAGAGTCTACCTGTTAATCTTCTGAAGCAAAAAAGAAAATCTAAACCACTAAGCAACAGAAAGTTTCCAAAAAAGTGTCTGATTAGAATTTCTTGGGGGGAGGGGTTTCTTCTAATAAATTGTCTGCAGAATTTGGAGGCCACCTCCACTTTATTTGTAAATGTACCACACAACATGCAACAAATTGGTTTGGACACTAAACAACTAACTAACTAAACAAGCAGAACCAGATGAGTGAAACATTTGCACACCACCAAAGGAACTGTGTTCATTCAAGCATTAGAAGCAAGTCCTCTGAGGTCTAACTCTAGTGCTCTATTTTATATGCTATGGCTAAGTGATAATAATTGCCCATCCCTGTAGAGGAGAATGAGCCTGAAAATTGGATAAAAATGTCGCAGCTGGTAATGGACCTGAGTCATCGCATGTATCCTGAAAACAGGCTGTAGGCATCAAGAGTGAAAGGTTCTGTGCCGGTGAGGACACAGACACAGAACATGCCTGAAGTATTTTCTCACCCTGGGAATTTGAGCTGGCTATTGTGCCCCAGAAAAAGAAATACCCTAGGCTTTTGAAGAGTCACTCCTATAAGGGGTCTCAGTGAAGTTCCTATCTGATCTTACAGACTGATAGACCTTTTTTGTCTTCATTTGGGAAATGAAGCTCTTGATGGATGTATTTATTCTCTAAGAAAAATTGCAACTCACTCCCTACTGGGTTCAGAAGGGAAAATAACACCTACTTTCTGTGATCTGAAAGTGTGTCGTCATATTTATCACAAAAAATGCTACATTAATGCAAGGATCTGAACAAGCCTCCAGTGCCTGGACCTAGAGTTGTGGCTAGATTTATTTATATTACCAAATAAACACTCTGGGCCAGGTCTTTAGTTGACTGTAATCAGTGTTGTTCCACATAAGTGCCTCAGAACAAACCTAACTTTGAATGGTTATAGAAGGATGTAGAAATGCCACTGAAATAAATTCTTGCTTTGAAGACACCCCAAGAACAAACTCTACCACAGGGATAGCATATCAAACAACACTTTTTAGACAACAGGCTGGTAGTTAAGCATCAACTTTATGAATAATAACATACATCACTGACAAGTCTGAAAACCAATACATGTTTTTCCAGATTCCCTTTTTACATCCTGAACATCAAAAATATACAAAGGGCTAATGAGATTTGAAGAGTAGTTTTGAGGTTATTTTCAGTTTAATTTCAACTGTAAAATCACGATTGTGCCCACATTTACTTATAAATTCAGTTATATTTTGTGATAAGAACAATGAAATATTATTCCCTGAAATAACAAAAAGGTAATATTCAGAACTGTAATTCCCAACTTCAAGTAACAATTACAGCAAAGCAGAGACTATTTACTTCTTTAAACAAAGCACAAAGTATCCTGGCTTTCAGGTTCAGTAGAACATGCCAGACAGATCTCCTACAAAACCCAACCAACCAAACAAACAAAAAAAAAGGAGGGATTTCTTTCACCAGAATAAATTTCAACTGGAAAGATACATCACAGAAGAATTGTCAGTGTAGGTGACCAGGAAAATGTCCTTCATCCTCTCCCCTCTCCTCCCACTGTGTGAACAGGCTCGACCGCTTGTTCTACCAAGAGGCATCACTGATGCTCTCCAGGAGTACATACTTCACTGGCAAAGGGCCTTCTCTTGAGAATGAATCTCTGGGTACTGATGTGTATTGCCCACTTAATTTAATAATATAATACATAGGTATTGTCACTGATGCTAGTTGTCTCACACTGTTTCTTCTTATCCTCCTTCCATGGATATATGTTCAGGAACACCAGGGTTGTCTAAAGTGCTTGTTAGATTAAGTTTGACAAAACATGGGAGAAGAAAGTTTTGTGCTAGTTTTGGGTCTTTGGAAAACAGTAAAGGAAAACAAAACCGAAAGAGATCAGTTCTAGCAAAGCAGAGAGAACTCTGTTAAATGAAATGGTCTTTAAAGCAGCACTGATTGTAAAGGCAACCTGACTGTTCAGCTGAATTGAACTCCTCTTTGTAATTTTGCGTTGCCTAAATTAAAAGCCTACAGCAGCAAAGTCCAGTGGTCTTGAACAACCCAAACATTTTGACAGTTCCATCAATGAACTGTGGACATGACCACCTAGAAAGCTTTATACAACTCTGGGCTTTCTCTTGTAAGAAACACATGCACTGCTCTGCTGTACAGTGCATTTGTTAACTTGGGAGCTGCACAAGTGCATGACAGACCCCTCCACTCTGAGCCACTCTGGGAAACGCTGGTTGCTCTGATGATTTCCAGTGGGCAGATGTTTGTTCCCTTCTGTTATATTTTAATTTTTCAAGTGGGTGGCAAAAGCAGATGTTACTATCTATAAGGTCCCCTCTTCCTCATATTATTCTGAAAGAAACAGGATATTATACCTAGGGCTTGATTCAGTCTACAGGTTATATACATATATGTTTACCCACATGCATACATATTCAACTAGGTATATATATTTTTAAATACGTATGACAACAGTACATATATATAATGCATGGCAACACATATACAGGCATATACAAACCTAGGCTTGCATAGGGCAACATAGATAATTTTCTAGGTTGAACCAAGTCCAAAGCGTAATGCGCTAGCTATTTCAGAATGTGTAGCATTTTGAATCGCATATATGATTCACGTGAACAAATATAGACTTTTTTCCTCAACTATTTCTCTGGAATGAATGATACAGAAGCTTATCTGGCATCACCTGTTTTCTCTTTCTCCATCTCTTTATTTTATGTATGTGGGGAAAACTCGGGAAAACCTGAATGACAAGAAGGGACTGAAGACTGCCCACAGAGAACACCCTAGACAATCAGGATTCAGTATAGTAATTTTGGATAGTATAGAGCGTTCACTGCTGTCACGGAAAAGGTGGCATTGCCCCCAGTAATGTTATCAAAGCTCAGCCTAGCAAATTAGTCCCCTAATTTCCTTCAGGATCCCTAGTCCCCTTTTCTCCTTCAGTAACTAAGCATTAGAGCTACCAAAATATAGTGGAAGCGAAATGCAAGACCAGAGGGATATCTGAAGTAAAATACTTATCCTTCCCTGTGTAGATGCAGCCACTTTCTTTCACTGCTACAACAATACATTTGGTAATGTGCCACTAAATTTCTCGAGTGCTACTACTTCCACTCATTTGCAGAGGTACCACTTCCAGATGACTGATGAACTGGCCACCAGACCACTAATACCCACCACAGCACAGATATGATAAAGTGGAAGAATCCTTGTAAAGTATATCTGTATTAATGCAACAATTTTTCACAGTTCTCTGTCAGCAATCTTCATAAATTACTGCATCAGTCTAAGAAAACAACAAAAGAAAGAATCTAAGCTTGATAAAACATAGGCTATTAATTATAAAACATTTTTGTGCCTTGATATGGTCCTGGCTTTTACAATGATTATCTTTTTTTTTTTTTACTAATAAAAGCATAAATCAAACATGTCTTACTACCAAGAAACACTACAAATTGCTAACAGACCTTTAAAAATGTAATAAACAGCTGCATAAATAAAAGCAATGGAAAAGCATTAAGCTTATATTATCCTCTGAATTAAGCTTAAGTCCTACCATGGTGAAATGAGGCAATTGTGATTTACTAAATGTCAACTTAAAGAATTGCTTAGGGGTTTTTTTGTTTGTTTGCTCTTTAGAGTTCAGAAATTCTTCTGTAAGAGCAAGAAATGAAAATCATTCGAGGTGTTTTAAAAACAAAAGAAAATTCAGGTGGACTGCCTGGGAGCTAGAAATGAAAATTACATATAATTCAAAGCTGGCATTTGTATTACTACTGTTATTTTACTGGAAATAATAAACTTTTTTTTTTTTTAAGAAGAGATATAGAAATCAAGAAAGATGGGTCCTACGCTTTTGTCAGTAGCATGTATTAAAAGGGAGAAAGAGACAGAAAGACCAAGATCACTAATAGCCAAGAATTATATAATTTGGAGAAGAAGAGATTAAAACACAAGCACTGCATATCTCAAATGTACATGTGCTTAACTGAAGGATGAAAATGTAAAAGCAATACTCACATTCTGAAGGCTAGGCAAATAAACACATTTTTCAGACTTTTAAGTAGCATTTGTCATGGTGGCAAGGAACCTGACCTAGTATTTAACAACACTTTTACACAGAACATTCCAGTCTGAGTCAGTCTACTAGAACGACTGGAACATTGCTATATTCACACCGAAAGCATTTCTATTCATTCATGAAGTCATACATGTTTTATTTTTTTTAATCATAAAATGATTATTCCAAAGGGATAGCAATGCAATTTACTGTCATCAAATAACCTCACAACTGAATCAGCAACCTTCAGCATCATTCTTTCGCAAATGGCAAAAATGACTTTAAGGTGAAATAGCAGTAAGTACAATAGCTAAAATTTCCAGTCTCATAAAACTCAGCAATAGACTGAGAGATAAAAGACTAAGAGATAACCGCCACTCTCACCACTACAGTAACTGCTAACAACTACATATTCACATCTTTATAAAGGGAAGGCACAAATCTGAAAACAACTTAATCCTGAATTTATTACATGTGCATTGAGGTACTGACATTACTATCTGGAGCAGTGATACATTCAGAACATGCTTGGGTAGAAGATGTTTGGCTGTTTGGATACCACATGGCTGGAGCTTGTATACCTTAATTTTGGGAGTACTAATTTAACTGAAACACTTCATCAGCATGAGTAAAGAATATCTTTTCAGTCAAAACAAACTTGCTGAATTTAGTCCAGTGCAATGATTTTTTGTGTTGTTTAAAAATAACACTTTTAAAATAACATTGTTCTCTAAATAATGTTTTTTAAAAATAACATTGTATTATCATTAAATATATATTTTTCCCTATATTGCGATATTTAAATTTTTTTCAGAGACCTTATTTTGTTCTCTGTCCTTCCCATTCTTGCATACTCACTAAGATGACACTTACATCTGGTGTCATTCAGAATTTCTCAAAAACAAGGTCAAAACATGTAGAACTTGCTGCTGACAGAAAGCTGGAAGTTCATGGGGTTAGAATACTGTAAGGTTAATTTTTGTTCTATCACAAGGAGCAAGCAATAAAGGTAAGAAATAGAAAGTGATTTCACAAATTCTCTCTCTTAAGCTTCTCCTTCATCAATCAGTTAGAGAATGACATTAAATCTCTCTGCGGAGTAGTTTCTTTCCCATAATAATGAGGAGCCTGGCTTTCATTACTCCAGATATCATAGGTAATTCATTTGATTGTAATTGATTTTAAGCTTTACTTTTGGTTGCTATAGAATTTCCTTGATAATAAACTGTACATTTGTTCTGTTAAAATGTTGATTTTGCTAAATAAACAACAAGATGATCTACCTTCTCAGAACTTGTACAGTTTTAGCAACTTAAAAAATTGGCATTCAAAAAGCTGGGTAGGGTTTTGCCTTCAGAGCATAATATATATATGCAAAGTTATCAGCACTGAAGCTCTGGTTTAATGAGCAGGTTCTTTAGTATTTTGGCTTTTCATATTTCTATTTGTTCATGAATTGTGAGTTGCAACACTGAATTATATAGTGCGTATCATGCTTTCGAAAGGAGCATAAAAACAATCAGAAGAACCCCCAAATCATAAAGCAAATAAAACAAATACCTTTTTAGCATGTTCTTAATTATACGTTCTCCAACAAGGCCACTTTACAACAAACATGATATTTAGCCCAAGACTAACAAAAGAGTTGAACAAAACAGTTCACAACTTTTGATTGTGATGATTTCTATATCCATGTTTATGTACCTGTAGAACGTGCACTACTCAAGTGACTGGTAGCCAGTATTGGAAATGCATCAGTCCTGTGATATCGCGTGTAAGGCAACAAACCCTTGTACCGAATCCTAGGAACAGTTTCCACGTTTATCAGAGAGTTTACCAAGAAGTTTATTCCTTCTCTTTTACACATTAGAAATCTACAGACATCTCAAGTGGCCTTCAAAATTCAGTTGTCAACATATTTGACTAATACTGTCTGCATAAATGACAGTCTGAGAGAGTGGTTGTTGAGATTGTTTGAAGCAGCACATCTCTACCTCCATTTATTTCATTCTGATAGAATTCAGCTGTGCAAATCAGCTAAACACATGGCAGCACCTTTACATCAGCTAAGGATCTGCATCTTGCTTTTCAATGGTGAACTGTTCTAGTTTTTAACAAAAAATGCTTATGCTTGTTCCTCACATGTGTGGAAGTTGACCTTACGGATGCTCTGATTTGAAAACACCCTACTTTTGCTTTGCACTCACTACATTGCAGGGGAAAAAAATTACATTTGTTATTTTTTCATGTGTTTTTAGTAATCATGTAAAATTAATAAGATTAGTATTTGTTTTAAATTGATTCTGTCGGCATTATGTGGCTGAGGTTTTATCTATTTGGGTAATTTTCTACACAGAGGTAATTTTCCACTTTATTATACCATGTACTAAAATAAGCATCCCAAAAATCCAGCTGAAACCTCAGAACACTTACATGAATATGAAAGTGATATAGTAGAATATTGCCAAACAAATGTAAAAATCAAAACCTATTTCTGGTTCTGCTACAACCCACTATATCTCCATATTTTTCCAGTTTCTCCTTTTACGTCTCTTGTCTATTTAGTCCATAAACATTACCTGTCATTAGGAGCATCATTAATGATCTGATTGTAAGTTTTGCTGTAACCACAACAGATGATATCAATAAAGCCTACTTTGTTCAAACTAGAAGATGGCTTTACATGAACAGTTACCATCTTTCTTTAATATTCTTTTGAACTTACTACTACTGAAACTTGGGAGAGAAGTATCACACGGTCACAAAAATGGTTAAAATATTTTCCAGTATTTCTTCGTGAAAAGACCTGAAGCTTGAACCGGTTCATTCATTCCTAAGCTTATTTTATCCAGAAGTAGTACTTGGCTGGACATATTTGTTCTGTATGGTTTTGCTTTGCTCTGCTGTGATTTTAGAGAGTAACAAGTTTAAGGAAACATTGATTTACAAAACTAAGCTAACATCACCTGACACATCTGAACTGCATGTAGTTAAGTTTGTTGCAGTAATTAAATGTATTGTTTTGAATTAATCTTAAAGGATTTTTAAGAACTAGTTTAAAAAGTAGTGATAACAATTTACAGCAAGTTATAATCATTATTTGAGAGGTCCATTTATACAAGGGCCTTTCCCAAGCCCTTTAAACAATACCTGTTGTTATGCCAGACTTCTACTAGGTTTCTGCACACAAAACTAACTATTGACTAAAATCATATAGTCAATATCAATAACTTCTTTATTAGCTTAGCAGGCTAAGCTAATAAACTAAGACTATCAACTAAAATTTTCATGCTCTACAACACGAGAGAGGAAGTAGGTGTGGGTGATAAGAGTTTTTTTGAAAAAAAATTGGGGGGGGGGGGGGGGGGGGGACCAGCCCCAAACCTGAATTTCTCAGATCCCAAGTCTGACTATATGATTTTGTCAGCACTCCCATTGGGCCTGACGGTGCTACACTGACAGGGCTCAAAGTCAAAATGACTCAGCTGAACAGATAACGGGCAAACATTGTGCACAGCATGGTTATGAGCCTGAGCTAGCCTTTCTGTGCCAATTCAGTGACTCTGCAACTTGTTTAATTTGCATGCTAATTTGTGAGCACAGGAAAAAGTACAATTAATATATTTTTGAACTATTCCTACAACTTAGTATCTTTAGAGTATAAAATACACTGTAAATTCTCATTAAAGTATTCTCAGTGCTGGATTTTTACAATTTTTTCCTGGTTTGGTAGAAGGATGACTTAAATAAGTATAAACAATTTTATACACAAGTTGTTTACAGAGTGAAAGTTCATATATTTGGCTCAGCTATTTAATTAATCAGGATACCTTAAGTAATAAATCAAAGAAATGCTAAGAAAAAAATAATTTTTCCTAAGCAGCAATAAGTAAAACAAGCCCCCCCCCTCCCCTTTCCTATTTTCCCATAAAACTGTTCTTTTTTCTTCTAAATCTCACTGAAGGCTCTGGACTGCATTATTTTATGATCTATTTTCAAACAGTGCTTTGACTTATTCACTGTACTGCTAAACAATACATAGAAATATCTAGTAATAGATAGGAGCTTTAAACACATACATGCAAGAGAAAACATTACATATTTTAATTGTAGGAGTTATTTAACTGAAAGTCTTTATCTTCCCTGAAACTAGACAGCTCTATGAAAGGAACTTTTATTCATTTGCATATCTTAATTGTAAGAAGATAACATTTTCCTTAGATTTGCACTTGGAGATGTAGTATATAGCATGCAATGGATCATCTAAATCCTCTGCATTCAGGAAGCAGCACACTCTCTACTCCCATTCTTCAACTTCATTGACACTCTTCCCCTAAGTTTTTTTTTTGGTGTCAATCTTTCACACCAGTAAGCAGCATCACTAAGGTACCAACCCGAAATATAGCTACCTTTGTGGCACAGTGACACCACCAGGCATTTGACATGAGCAGAGACAGTATAACAAAAGCACTGCCAAGGGTTAAATTACAGTATTCCCCTCTTTCCGCCAATAAGATTTTAATGGAATTGTAATTTAAGATAAGAATTGCCTCTTCTGTTAAAAGCTGACATAATTTAGACAATGTATCCTGAGAGATGAACTTAGTAAACTGAGAGAAACAAAGGATTTAATTTTGGCTATAGTATTCATTAGTATAAGATTTCAGTGTAATATTCATTAATTTCCCTGGCTGAAGACAGTTCCTTGAATTTAAAAAACTCAAACTAAATTTAAAGAGAGAATTCAGGTACGTAGTATGACTCCTCACTTTTAGGAGCTCTCCATGTCACTGGTGATAACTAAATGAGACTGAGTAAGTAGGGTTCCTTGGCCTTCCACAAACAGAATCACCTACCCTCTGTTAAAAATCTCATTACTGACAAAAAAAAAAAAAAAAGATCTGCTTTAACTGCAGCATGGTTATTTCATTGCTCGTGTTCTGTTTAAAACTGTTTTCTTTTAATAACAAATTGTTGTCATTAATTCTAGCAGTTATTTCAGCAATAACATAGCTTATTAGAACACTTTTCTGTTTCACAGTTGGCACATTATAGGACGGAAGGCATACCTTGTAAATAGGACTGTGGTAGAAAGTTAAGCCCTCATTTTCCATTTGCCCAAAATATACATATTTGTTATTAAAACTAAAATATCAATAAACATCATCATCTTAATAATTGTTTGACATTTAGAACTATTCTCACCATTATTTCCCTCCTTTCCTTCTCTCTATGCCAGGAGGCCTGCATGGATGAACAAGGAGCTCCTGGACAAACTCAAACACAAAAAGGAAGCCTACAGAGGGTGGAAGCAAGGACAGGTAGCCTGGGAGAAATACAGAGAAAGTGTCCAAGC
>NW_008825610.1:738746-760327 GCF_000699105.1 Pygoscelis adeliae
CCCTGCCCATGGCAGGGGGGTTGGACTAGATGACCTTTAGAGGTCCCTTCCAACCCAAACTCTTCTATGATTCTATGACTCCTTCCCACCCTAGAAAGACAATATGTATATCCTCTCACTTACCGGTCACAGTGGTTGCCTTACCTTTATGCAGCGTTAAACAACGTGCCTTAAAGAACATTTTACTCTGGTCAGGGGCATGGCTGAAACATATCTCCACTCCCATATGACCACCCACATGAAGAAGGTGGATGGTGCATTTGCAAGTCCCTATCTGACACGGAGTGAACAAAGGCGCAGTTCAGATGTTGGCAGCTGTCAGAGACAGACCGGCTCCTCACAGCAGTCCTTCCTGTGAGCATCTTGGGGAAAGTTTGGATGCCAAAGAAGACCAGAAGACCATCTCAACACAATAATTAGAGTAGGAATCTCAGAAGGAAGCTGCTGGAATATTTCAGAAATATTTCCTGAAATTTCTAGATAAAGTATTTTTCAGCTTACTCCTGATACACGGCATTTTGAAAATTTGCAACAACCCACTTTCTGCCAAAAGCATCAATACACACCGATCACAAAGTGATGATATAGGTATTCCATATTCTAGGAAGTCATGATGTGACATATCATCTATATACACACAGATATGCCGTATGCATATGCATAGAAACAATTTTTTATTTTTCCCATCCATACAGAATGCCAAATCTGCCAGTAAACTCACATTCTGTCAGTCTTCTGTAATATAATGAAGTTGTAAACCCATTTTTCTCAGGTTTTCCAAGCACCAGTTTTGTTGTGGATGGGAAAGATATGCACAAAAATCTTTACTAATTGAGTGTAGGGAGAGAAGGTAGAAAAAGTAGCTAAGAGAGAATTTCTCCATACAGTTTTAGATTCTTTAGGTTCCTGGGAGGTTTAGAACATGAAAATGCAGCTTTTCTTCTCTTTTCAAGATTTGAGGTGGGAAAGGTACCATGACTTAGTAATTCTAGCCAGTTATAGCAACTTTTGTTTTCTAACATACCTTATTATTTAGTAAAGAAGATATTATAAAGGTCAATTTTTATGTTGTACTCTCCTCCTGGTTTCTGTACATTAGAAAGTTTGCTGCGAAGTGCACTGAAGTTCCTTCCTAGTGACAGATGCAGGAAAGCATCAGGAAAGGAGCTTGAAGTAAGTGCATGCTGTTTCCTACATTTTCAGTAAAAGTGCAGAACACACACACAAAAAATCCTTTCTGAAGAAAATAATTGGGGGGGGGAGCAAAAGAACCTCAAAAATTTAACAAAAAGTAAAGACAGTAAAAACATCATAATCAGACCTGAAGAGAGCCATTACGATTTTCTTAGGTCATAAGTTGCATCTTGGAGGTCCAGAGACCATGATCATCTTATATGGTTGTGAAGTAAATCCAAAGTCCTAACATGCTTATGCTGCTGTTTGACTAGCCTTGCAGACTGTGCCTATTCTGTGGAAAGCTCAAAAATTTGTTGCCTTTGTTTGCCATGAAAGTCACTTTCCTTCAGACAAAGGCAGCAGTTAAACCAAGTGGTACCAGCAGCAGCTTGCCTGAATCACAGCGCAGGGCAGTTACACAGGAGTTAGCTGGTTACTCTGATGACAAAGAAAAGGGAAAGGCACTGCTTTGGTGAAGTGGCACCTCTCCTGCATTAAAACCGTGTCTGAAAGTTACAGAAAGGACAGAAACAGACAAAAACATCAGGAAAAAGGCCAAGAAATGGGCTAACAGCCATTCCCTGTCACCTCCAGACCCATCACAAAATATTGCAAAAGAGAAGCAGTCTGTCAGGAATTATCTCCGATTGCCATTTGGGCTGCTCTGGTCTCAAGTTCTAGATGCAGAATGAAAATTTACATAAGTAGAGGGAATATTAATGTTTTACAGAATAGCATTTCATAAGGATCTGTAGCAATTCATACCAAACGAAGACCCTTTGCAGAATCATATCCATATCCTCAGTATACCAAGTTAATTCTCCCAGTAATAAAATCATGCTTCTTTTTTAAGCTCTTTTCCTAATTTAAATCACCTAAGCTTTCTTGTATACAGTTATATCCCAGTGCAACTCTTAACAATGCTCTTTTTGTAAAGTACTCCCTAATTAAGAGCGTGACTCCAGTTCAATAAGTTGTGTATTGCTGTACAAGAAAGAATCATATTGTTCCTATGTGGCATAAATAAATTCAGCAAAACCCTAAGTTATTCTGCAATGTCCTTACTGCATTTACAGACTTATTTTTAATATTATGTATTTGATAAACTGATACAGAATTGTTTTATGTCATAGATATTCATATCCATAAATTGAAAAGAGATGTGATAATTACAAATTGGTTTGACTTACTGTAGAACAGAAGCAGTACAGCACTAATTGACTGCTTACCAGTGGCCTCAAATTGCTAATTGACTGGTAAGGCACTAGTTTGTTAACCTAACTCATTAGGTAGGAAAATCTCGGCTAGGAAATAATCCTGAATAAATATTAGTATCCATTTGGAAAAGGTCAGGTACTTTCTTTTTTGTCATTACATTCTAACTGCTTATTTATAACTCAGTGAACGTCAAAGGTTATTCTTAATGTACTTACTGGCAAAAATATTTATACAGTATCACAATTCTCAAAAATGGAAAAGAAAGCAGAATATCAGATACTCTCGTAAGTCAGAGCAACTATGACTTCACTTTATTTCCAAGACTAGGATGAAAATCACTGTATCTCTTTTATGCAAAATCAAGGGGAAAAGATTTCACACTAGAACCGTTCTTGCTTCCAAGTTATAAACAAACTCTCTGCTGCTTTAATTCCACTGGCTTCAAATAACAGACAGTGGTGGACTCTCTCCCTAACCAAAATGGAGGATTAAGAGAGTTTTCAAAAACCCTAATTAGCAAGTCAAATGAAAAAAAGTTTATGAAATTCTGATTTTACAGCTTCTAGACAGAGTATGTTCACTCAGCGTACACCTAGAAGGAAAAGATGCCAAAACACCTCACTCTGTGGCAGCTTTGAAAAAACTCAAAGTTCCAATAAAAATGTGCACTCTCCCTTGTCAGCATCTTGCAGCACAGGGAACAAATTCTACAAAGCATCAGCATCACAAGAGCAAATCTTGGTACTCCGTTCTCCTTTTTACATTCCAGAAGATGTACATTCCCACATTCTCTCCCTCAGCAGAAGATGCTGCTACAAAAATTATCCAAATGCTTCTCAACTCCTTTTATCAAAATGACAAGATGATCTAGGTAAATATTTTCAGTCAGTTATTTCCATGCCTTAGAAAATAAACTGGTCTTATCATTTAGGTGTGCATCAAAGGATTACATCAAACAGTTGAGAAAAGCATATATGAGCTTTTTCAACAAAAGACACAAAACACAATGGAAGAATTAGAAGCAGTATGAAGCACATCACTGAGATTCTGGAGAAAAGTAATACCTACAGCAACCAATTACTGATCTTTTACTCAGCTGTTTTCCATTAACATCATTCACACCAGCAGCAGTAGTGAAAGACCTCTTTCTCCCAACTGAACTAAGCTGCTTATTTAAATCTAGGATTTTGTCTGGTGTTATACAAGAAACTCCTTCTCTTTGGTGCATATTCCTCGAGACAAGGACAGAATACAAGGGTTTCAATTACCACACTGGAAACTCGGACTACTTTTTTCATCCAGCTATTTACAAACAATCATACAGAAAAAGCTTTTTTTTTCAGTAGATGCTTTTAGAGCTTAAAACCCACTTTGCTTGGCCTAACTACTAGGAGGAGATTCACCTACCTACTCTCTGTAGCGCCACAGTCCTGGAAGAGAAATATCTGCCAAAATTATGTAAAAATATAAAATATCATATCAGGGATGACCAAAGAAAAGTAAAAAGCATTGATGCATTGAAACTTACCTTTGGCCTCCCATCCTGGGAGTAGACGCTCCCTCAAAGACACTGAGACATGACCTTTGATGCTCTCCTCCCTTTAGTTGCAAGATGCTCCAAAACCCAACACTTCAACTTAGCTGCTGGAGGGTTTGCAGTACTGCTCTTGGCTGAGATCCTCCTTCAGAGATTACTCTAGAGAGAAGAAAAAGACAAACAGGCATCACCATCCCTTCATAGGATTTAGGGTACTCCGTATAATTCACTGTTTACAGCTATTGCCTATTGAAATCCCAAGAGATCCATCCACTGCCCTAATGAAATTTAAGATGTCCTTATTTCAGTAAAGACTTGAGCTTTGAAGAGCTGGGTGTAATTGGTTTAATATAGCCATCCCATAGCCCAGACTCCATGCTACTCTACTCTGCAAAGTTGCTATGACTACATTTCATAATCAAATTACCAGGCTGTACCTTTCCGTATCAAACAGTAAATATTCCAGCCTCCAAACTTCTTCCCCTAGGAGACCAGTTAAATGCAAAACTCCATTTCAAGCACAATTTTGGATCCCCACGGTGGAGCCAGGTTGCCAGCAGACGATTCTCAGGGCTGGCGCTTGGCGACCATAAGCTAGTCTTCCAAACCCAACACTAAAGAGGAGGGCAGGAGAGGTGAATGTAGGGACAAAAGGACGACGAGAGAGCAGTGCCATGACCTCACCTCACACGGGGAGACTGCGTGCATAGAGCAAAATGCTGCCTGTTGGTCAGTCAGCGCGTTTTGAGCGGCCATGCTAAGAAGAACCTCTACTCTCAAAAGCTACGTTCTGTTTTAGGAGTACAAAAACAAACAAAACTTTTGAAAACAAAGCTACCTCTGCTTACGTACTGTTTCTGCTGCTCCTGTTACCCTCCTCTACCAACTTTCAAAAGCATCTCCCAGACAGTCCTCAGCAAACTGTGAGAGAAACTGCCGCCCTCCCTCACCTCCACAAGATGGCCGCCTCCTCCCCTCACCTCCACAAGATGGCCGCCTCCTCCCCTCACCTCCACAAGATGGCCACCTCCTCCCCTCACCTCCACAAGATGGCCACCTCCTCCCCTCACCTCCACAAGATGGCCACCTCCTCCCCTCACCTCCACAAGATGGCCGCCTCCTCCCCTCACCTCCACAAGATGGCCGCCTCCTCCCCTCACCTCCACAAGATGGCCACCTCCTCCCCTCACCTCCACAAGATGGCCACCTCCTCCCCTCACCTCCACAAGATGGCCACCTCCTCCCCTCACCTCCACAAGATGGCCACCTCCTCCCCTCACCTCCACAAGATGGCCACCTCCTCCCCTCACCTCCACAAGATGGCCACCTCCTCCCCTCACCTCCACAAGATGGCCACCTCCTCCCCTCACCTCCACAAGATGGCCGCCTCCTCCCCTCACCTCCACAAGATGGCCGCCTCCTCCCCTCACCTCCACAAGATGGCCGCCTCCTCCCCTCACCTCCACAAGATGGCCGCCTCCTCCCCTCACCTCCACAAGATGGCCGCCTCCTCCCCTCACCTCCACAAGATGGCCGCCTCCTCCCCTCACCTCCACAAGATGGCCGCCTCCTCCCCTCACCTCCACAAGATGGCCACCTCCTCCCCTCACCTCCACAAGATGGCCGCCTCCTCCCCTCACCTCCACAAGATGGCCGCCTCCTCCCCTCACCTCCACAAGATGGCCGCCTCCTCCCCTCACCTCCACAAGATGGCCACCTCCTCCCCTCACCTCCACAAGATGGCCACCTCCTCCCCTCACCTCCACAAGATGGCCGCCTCCTCCCCTCACCTCCACAAGATGGCCACCTCCTCCCCTCACCTCCACAAGATGGCCGCCTCCTCCCCTCACCTCCACAAGATGGCCACCTCCTCCCCTCACCTCCACAAGATGGCCGCCTCCTCCCCTCACCTCCACAAGATGGCCACCTCCTCCCCTCACCTCCACAAGATGGCCGCCTCCTCCCCTCACCTCCACAAGATGGCCACCTCCTCCCCTCACCTCCACAAGATGGCCACCTCCTCCCCTCACCTCCACAAGATGGCCACCTCCTCCCCTCACCTCCACAAGATGGCCACCTCCTCCCCTCACCTCCACAAGATGGCCACCTCCTCCCCTCACCTCCACAAGATGGCCACCTCCTCCCCTCACCTCCACAAGATGGCCGCCTCCTCCCCTTCACCTGGACCCCTAGCCCTGCCCCTAGCAGGTGGCTCGGGAGGGAGCAGGGGCAGGCAGGCAGAGGCTCACAGGCCACCATGGGGCCTCGGGCCTCCCCTCTCTGGGGCTCGATCCATGTTGTGGCATCACAGCCAAGCCCCGCCGCGCAGTGGGCTCTCCAGGCGTGCAGCTGCCAGCTCCCCCCTTCAAAGGGGCCAAGCTGCTAGCAGTCACAGGTCATTGCGTGCAAAGCCTAGCAGGCCCCCATGCTGGGCATGGAGGCCGGTCCTGCTTTGTGCCTTTGACACCGCATCACGCGCATTGTTTATGATATTACCTTGTTTCCTGTGGTTTAATACACCAAACGCGTGAATGCCATTTGTGACTTTTTTTATTGCCACAGGGGGTGTGCCACAGAGGAGACAGCTGGTCGAGCAGAGACCCCCAAGGCCTGACAAAATGCTCTGGGGAACGCGCGGGCAAAACTGTGGAGATAGGAGGTGAGGGCAAGTTATCCACCCCGTCCTGGATTTGGCTTTTCAGACAGTCCCCCGCAGCAGGCCTGAACGCAAACCAGCGTCCAGACACCACCGTGATGTTTGGGTGGCAGCACACAGGCCCCCAGGGAGAACCAGCCTGCAAGCAGGGAAAGAAAAGCTTGGCTTTTTGTTTTGCTGAAGCGGAGAGGGGAAGAGCGCATCTCCTCCCAGCCGCTGTGCAAACGCTAGCCGTGGGGTAGCAAACAATAAACTGAACTAAGTGCAAGCACCGAGCTTCATGTGAATAGCACAAAAGTTGGTACCAAGAAAAGCTCAGCCTGACTTAGACAGGCTGAGGTCTTTCTCTTAACGTCTCATGACATTTGGCGCTGGGACCAACTGTGGATTTCTCACTGTGGCAATTTAATATGTGTCCAGGGTCTTTTGGCACACTCTCTGATTGAATACCAGAATAAGAAATACATAGCAAGAGTGTTGTACTTTTCATAGGCAGAAATAGTGATAGCTCTTGGAAAGAAATCTGAGAAAAGTTAGCTATACATTTCCATTTTACACCTTAAAGTATTAGTAAGCAACAGAAATTCTGAGTGGTAGGAAATCTGAAGAATTTTTTCCTCATGTTCTTCAGTAATTTTACAAGCTATTTTTCTACGCTTTAGAGTATGAGTTTTATTCAATTATCTAATCCATGTCTAGTAATTAATTAAATTGCTTTAAATGGTGAAATTTGATCTAAAATCTTTTGTTCATTTGCAACCAAGTAAAGTTTGATAAGAACAGACAGTTCAGCAGTGCTTGGAAATCCTTGTGGAACAAGGAAATTAACATCTTGGCACCCAGCTCTGTAATGATGTGCCTGTTTTCATGGAAAAAAGACAACAAATTCATTTCCATACCTCTATACTACTTCTCTCTTGCTTTAGCTTAATTAGCTCATTGAAGGATGAAAGCTGAACGTTTTATAGGCATACCTGGTTCCTAGAATGTGCAGTAGCATGTAAAAATGGTAAGTCTGAAGCTTTGTGATAAGAATACTTCAAGGCAAAACACATTTGCATGCTAGGAATAAATTCATTGTGGTCTATTTTTTTATGTGAATAAGTCAACAAAATACCTAGCTAGTAGTACTTTAAGGGGTATTTTATATACGTAATTAATTTGGCATTGATAATTTGCATGTCATAGCCTGCTACTTATTGTAGCTCATACTGTTTCTGGACAGTTTCATAAGAAAGGGAGAGGAATGTCACAGACAAAGCTGTGAAAGGCCATCTAATCTGTTTGTTCTCCTCATTGACCACCCTAACGCAGGGATTCCCACCAGTATTAAGCAGCAAAATAAAGGGAAAAGTTATGTTGCTTGTAACATTATCTGTATGTTTCCTTCTTGCTTCCTCTTCCAAGAAAAGGAATACTGTTTACATTTTCCCTAGGCGTCCTTGGATAGTCTGAACCCCTATGTCTATTTCTGTGCATTTGGTTACTTTATGTATCCCTCTCCTTTAAGATACATGAGGATAAGGCTTTGGCTATCAAGTAGGAGATACATTGCCATCCATTATTTTTAGCTGTAGCTAATTTCTTTTTTTCTAAAAGAATATTCAGCTCTTGAAGGTAATAGCAGAATATTTACTATTCTCACTGTTGAAGCACTGAGTGCAAGATATGAAGAGAGATTCAGCATGTTCTATCTAATGTCAAAATTTCTAAAATTGTACTACTAATAGTTCAAATAAAACTCACTTTCTCACACGAACCATCCAATATAACCTTTGCTTTTTCTTCATTTTTTCCTTCTTAGCTTTAATTACAGAAACATGAACATTTGCATGTCTGGATCCTGATAAGTGCTTTGCCATGGTGAATGTGAAAGAAAAACTGAAGAAAAGGAAACTAAAAGTTTTGTTGGTTTCTTTTTAAAATACAGTAAATGGGGAAATCATGTTCCCAGCTGTTGTGGGTGTGTTGAGGATTAGTCAAACTAAAGGTTTGTTTGGTGAAAAATAAATTCCCATTTCTTGGAAAAAAAACAACAGATCATGAAAATATCAGCTCTTTTTCCTTCTGCTGAAACACCCACAGTACACCTGTCAGCACACCTAATTTATCATCCAGGACACTATGAGCTTTTTTTTAAACTGAATTAAAACAAGCAAAAGTTACATGTTTGAGGAGGTGGGGGTTTTAACTTATTTTTATGTATTTGAATAGTGGTTTTCATACATACTTAAAATACATACATAAAATTCATACATACTAAAAATTACATTTAAAATGTTTTTAATTTTATGGAGAGAGAGAGGTTCCCCTGACGGACTGCATAATGACATCAACATGAACAGTTTACCAAAAAGCCATGAAAAGAACACCGCTCAGGAATAAGATGGACTTCGGAACATGACCTAAGAAGTCAGACCTGTTTGGAAATCTTGATCATATAGTACAGAATGTTAAAGGAAACAAATTCCATGAATGCAAATAAATTTTTGACAATAAAATTTGGAAAATAAGGACAAAACATTTAAAATATCGTAATATGCAAGAGGATTGCAAAAACTGAATAAGTATGTGTAATTATAACTTAATTTTTGAAATATTACCCTGACCCTGACCCCTACTAGCTAGGTCTTGCTTTTGATTAATTTCTAACATTTAGAGCAGCATGTTCCTTCCTGTAGTCCTTAAAATTCCATACTATAGCTATAATACGCCATTTTCAGAAGTGTTTCATTTTAGACGTTACTTCTTTTCAAGAGGTACTTTCAAAAATCAGATTACATGTTTCGGTGTCTAAGTTTTAAGTATCTAACCCTAGTTGCCCGGTTTTGAATATTCAGGGCTTAATCTTTACATTCATAAAATTAAATTTATATTTTGTGGCTAGAATGAATTAGTCTTTAACATTCTAAAAATGCCGGCATGCTAATATAGTAAAAGCTAAAAAGAAAAATGATCTAAAAGAACCCATTTGAAGGGAAGGCTGCATTTGACATAAGCAAAAGAGACTGCATTTATAGTTATGGGCATTTTATTTCTGTATCGCTAGAGATAGCGGTGGCCAACCTACAGGCAAGTTCATTAATCTCCCCAGCTACGAAGAAATGGAATGTCATGCACTGGAATATATTCTTTATTGCTATTCCTGCATAGCTTTTCCATGAAGTTCTTTGTTAAAGATAAAAACAAGAAAAGTTTAAATGGGATTTTAAGAATTTAAAAGCTGTAGGCTCGTGAATACTCTTCAAAATACTTTCAAGATCACCCACGGCCTGTCCAGCTATCCAATTTATAGGGGAAGGATTTAAAACATGGTCACTATAAAAGTTTACACTAGCTACTTACACATCAGTACAGAGGTGGAAGGATTATGAGTATCTATCCTGTAATGACAATTACAAAAAACCTAAATCAAGACATGAATAAAACAATAAATCTGCTTTATAAGACTTGCTTAAAAATGTAAATATGCCGTTATTTAAGGAAAGATACAGCATATCGAACATTTAATCAATTTCCTTGTTAATTCTAGTCTGCCTTCACAGATTCATAGCTGACATTAATTCGGATTTCCTGCTCACAAGAAGACATAAGATCAGTAAAAATAATACCGAAGATGATCTCTTTCAGGCAGAAAGGTCCCTAAATTTGAAGAAGTACATGCATTTAAAACAAGCATACGTCAGTATCGATAGAAACACCAATGCAGACTCAGGCATTCTCAAGTCAAAAATTCTTTTTGAAGTGTGATAATTTAGTTACTCTTGACTTAATAACTTCAACCTCAACCCAATAATTTTCTAATAGTTAAGATGTTTGACAGAAGCAGTTCTAGTATGAAAACACTTATTGTTTGAGATAGCACAGAAGAATAATTAGATTTTGTATAGTAAATGTATAATTAACATTCTTCTGGTATTCTCTACTGTACATTGTGTGCATGCCCATGATAAGAATATTAGAAATATCTTCCATTAAAAAAAAAAATAGCCTGCAGTACTACTTATTTGGGTTCTCTGCCGTGGTTTTCTTCAGTTCACAACGAACCTGCTATTCTGCCATGAATCTCAGTTTTCTTACACTGGAAGAAAATATTTCATTAGCTCATTTTGTTCTTCAGAGTGAAACCCATCCAATGATTATTGCATCTAATGATATACCTTTTACATCCACACACACTTACGTGCCAGCTGAGTTTTCCAGCTCTCTTTCCAATACTTTTGAGGCATCACAGAAGACCTAAACTGTTATTTATCAGAAAACTTGGGCTATTTTATCAATAGACTTCATTGAATTTTACCAAGACAGATCAGCATTACTTGCCTCATAACGAAACAGTGATGCAGGAATGTCAGATGACCTTATCAACCTCGTACAGTAAATACTGAGAGAGGTAAGGACACAACGTAACACTTCTGACCATCAGTCATATTGTCTCTGCATTGAATCCCATTACAGGTCACTTATTAGCTGCGTTGTTTTCACTAAAATTTGTGAGCCTGGCCCAGGTGTCAAAAAGTTCTGTGACTCTGATGGATTTTCCTAAGTAATGACTGAGTCTATCACTTTCATTTTCCACTGTTAATCTGCCATTCAGTCTGCAGAATGTTCAGTTTGGATCACTTGAGTCTAATTTTCTCTTTTTCTAAATGGTTAAACACCTGTAGGCCTCACAAAATGGAAGTAATGTGGTCCTTCAGGCCAGACAAGGCAACATCAAGGCTAAAAGAAGCAATGACTATAAATGTATCTTAAAAGACAATCCAGGAGCTATCCTTCTGAGAACAAGTTATGGAAACTGCTCATATGAATATAGTTATCAGCACTAATTAAAATTCTGATTGATTCCTGGCTTTGCATGCAACCTCTGTAATGCTTTTTCACACTGGCTAGCATAGGTCAAAAATAGCAAAAGGTCAGAAATAACAAGGCTATGCTTTACAGCTGAACTTAAATCTAGCTATAATGCTTACTAAATTTAATGTTAATGGATTTGGGACGGGTTTGCGTTGGTTATTTGTGGGGGTTTTTTGTCCTAAACTGACAGTGAGAAGAGTGGCCTATAGCCTTCCAATAAAGAAGAGCATTTTGCAACAACCTTATTTACTTTTAAATGTCTTTTTGTTAATTTTGTCAAATTAACGGTTTAAAAAAGTCATCTAATCAGAAATTGGGCTGCTCAAAAAGAAACTCTACATTTGTCGAATGTCCGATACACATACAACAAGATTTGTGAGTGACAGTACAGTTAGTAACAAAACTGCAACATCAGTTTCACATTAACTATTTTCTGTCCATATAGTTCTAGCATCTAGAATTTAAGCTTCTGAGCCTCTAAGGATTGCAGACATATCTGCTGCAACTTTAAAGTTTCCTCTGTTATTTCATTTAGTGTCTCCAGAACACTCTTGCTTAAAGCAAACACTAACATATTTGTGTGTATTACCGAAAGAAGATCCTAATGATTTATAATACAATCAGTGACCATAAGTTAAATCAATATTTTATTTTGGAAAAAAAGACTTTCTTGTTCCAGAAGCTATGTGAAATTTTTAAAGCACCAATATAATCAATTCCAGTTTTATATAGATAACAGTATACCTAGAAGCCTGTCTCTGACTTACTAATTATCTACCAATATGAAACACATACTAGACTAAGGAAAGTATTTTTGGATAGATACGGTCCTTTGATGCATAATCGAGACTTACTTTTGCTTCTCCAAGGGAAAAGATGAATTAATGAATCACAAAATTACATAAATTGCATCACAATTTTTTTGTCCTGGATAATATATGCCAGATTTTTTTTATTTTTTCAGAAATGCATATAATAGCTGCTTTGACAATTAATTTTATTGTAGCAGGTTTTATTGTTTTATGTTTTCTGGGGAAAAAGAGGGGTTGGAAAGGAAAAAGAGAAATCTCAATATAAAATGTGGCTTTATTATCAATAGAGGAAGAAATCACAACAAAAATATCAGCAATTACAGTATGCCAATAAATAATACCTGGTCTTTCTACCCTATGACTTAAATTCTGTGCAATTGTAAATAATACACTACTTAGTTCAAGAGTTTCCAAGAGATGTGCATGATCGTGTTTCAGTGCAGCTGCTTACCTATGATGTATTACACAGAAAATTTGCCGACAGACATTATTCTTATTGCACATCAAAGAAGGAGGCAACAATTAGAAGGTAAGTTCCTATGTATAATAGTAAAATTGGTATTCCGTTGAGAGATTCAGACCTTCATTTAGAAGAGACAGTGTTTTGATAGTGGTATGCATGTGTTTTTATATGAAATGTGCACGCATATATTCTTGCCTTAAGTTTTCAACTTCATTCTTGTGATCACAGTCAAATGTGCTAGGAGATACGCTGACCACATTTCACTTACAGGGTTCCAAGGGAGAAACGTTCTCTCAAAATATCTAGAGATTTGAAAGAAATGAATGCTCAGTGAAACCAGTGCTTATAAAATTAATGAAATTGTGTCATTGCCTTCAAGGACTTCACTTAAATCACGTCTGTTCGGAAAAACAGTTTCTCTAATACCATCCTCCAAAGTATCCTGTAACCATAATGAATTAATATAAAAACACCTTTTTCAGTTAATACACAACAATCAGCATTATGATCGATCAAACCAAGTTTGTTACAATGAAAAATTCGAAGTATGTTATTAATTTCCTATCATATTTTAGATAGTAAGCAGGATATTAAGTGACATCTGTTACAAATGTGATAATAAATGAAGCAACTTGGCCTAGTTTATGTTATTAGTATAAAATCTAGTCTACTTCCTAAGTAACATAACTAGAAGCACTAGACCGTGAATCCAAACACCTGTATGCCTACTGTAAAACAGAAATATCTAGGAGCTTTCTGGAAGTGGTTTCCAAGGATTTTCAACAGTGGAGTAAATGGAAAGTCTCTCAGTAAATTTTTCAGGTCCTGGAGAGCTGTTATATTGGCATCCCATGGATCATATTGTTCATTTTAATGATGTAAAATGCTGGCATTGACTTTCGCATAAATGGTCTCCATAAATTTGAATTGTGGGATCGAGGCCTACTACTATAGATTGGTAAATTAATTCTCCTCTAATGCTACAAATGCTGTCCTATTTATCATGACTAAATAAATCCAATATTTCAGTCGTTAAGAATTCAACACTGGAAACAGCTGGACTTTTTAGATTTAAACCAGGCAATAAATTCACTAGCAGACGTCTATAAAACAAGACCCTAACTCTCTGAAGGACTTTAGAACCCATCAAGAGTTCTTTATTAGGGAAACAATATTTATGGAAACTTCAAGAGTCCAGATTAGCTGTAGCCCAATGAAAAAGGATTTCTTCCCCTTTTTTCTTTCTTTTTTTTTTTTTTTTAATTTCTCAAGGCTTAGACTGTTTCAAAATAAGAAGCAATTTCTGCTGCGTTTTCAAGGAATTGAATGATAGCAGACTTCTAATGCTTAAAAATAGATTGCCCTACTAATCACAAGATGTATCTGGGTTATTGTGTTTGTTAGCCACATTCACTATCGAGGAAGGGGCAAATACTACCTGTCTGCAGATTTTAACTTGTGATAGAATCTCAGATTATGGCGCTTTTACTTTGCACATCGTGATATAAGATCAGAAAAAAAAGTGTATTTAATCGTGATGAGGTGAGTTAAAGCTGCGAATTTTAAGATAAAATAAATCTATTTCTTTTAGAAATATACAGACTGAACAGGAGTCAAGTTTGCAGGTAATGGGAAGCATACCGAAGCGTGCTTTAATAAAACATGAAATAGATCACCTAGAAATTCTTCTTCTGTGCATGTATGCTTTTCTGTCTATTTAAAATTGATGCATATTAAAAGAATATTTTAACTGTGCATTTCAGATCTTCAAAAGGTTATTTCAAGGCATTGACAGTCTAAAGTTGCAATGTCAACCACGGGTACAGACTTTTAAGAGAGAGTTTGAATATCAGACTTTTTTTTAAGTTAATGTGTTCCTTATCAACTGTGGCTGAGATGTTTTTCACCTGTTGACACGTCAAAGTTCTATGAACTGTAATTTACACTTTTCTATTATTTGTTATTCTTTTATATTTCAAATGTTTCTTCTATGAACAACTTAAGCAAATACTCTTATCAGATGGGCGAGCTTCAGGAGTGCTCAATCAGACAGGCCTTTTTTCACTGAGGTGATTTTGCAGATGTTCCGTGGTACCCTATTTGATCTTTGCCTGCCCTTATCCCCACAGTGTTAAGTGTTCTCCAGTAGTTCAGTAAGCTGTATGACTAGCATCTGTCATCTCTCTTCTTGTCAGTGCAATTAACCACTACTTTTTTATTTTAATTTATATTTATTCATTATAATGCCCATGAAAGGTATAATTAAAATAATTTCAATGAGAACAACATCCTCAATTTAGCATTCAAGCCTCCAGCCCACTGGAGCCAGACACTTTCTGCCAATATTACTCAGGAAACAACACACTATGAGATATTTTATGTTAATAGTTTCAGTGAGACTATGAGGTACTTAACCAATATAACTTGATTCAAATTGCATGGAAGTCAGAGACCCTTTTTATGGACTTTGGAGATGACCATCCAAGAGTACAGGCTAAAACCATCATTGCGATAATTCCACCGGCATAGAAAAGAATTAAAGTCACAATATGTGTATCAGTTGCAATATGAATATTACCAAAATGTATGTATGCTGAACTGTGTATTTGGTTTTACAAATAAATATGAAGGGAGGAAAAAAAAAAGCAGGAAAAAATGCTTACAGTGGAAGAGAAAAAGTAGACATCATAGAATCATTAAGGTTGGATGAGACCTCTACGATCATCGAGTCCAACTGTCAACCCAACACCCATGCCCACTAAACCATGTCCCTAAGCGCCTCATCTACACGTCTTTTAAATACCTCCAGGGATGGTGACTCCACCACTTCCCTGGGCAGCCTGGTCCAATGTTTAACCACTCTTTCAGGAAAGACATTTTTCCTCACGTACAATCTAAACCTTCCCTGGCGCCATTTCCTCTCATCCTATCGCTTGTCACTTGGGAGAAGAGACTGACCCCCCCCTCGCTACAACCTCCTTTCAGGTAGTTGTAGAGAGCAATGAGGTCTCCCCTCAGCCTCCTTTTCTCCAGGCTAAACAACCCCAGTTCCCTCAGCCGCTCCTCATAAGACTTCACCAGCTTCGTTGCCCTTCTCTGGACACGCTCCAGCACGTCAATGTCCTTCTTGTAGTGAGGGGCCCAAAACTGAACACAGTATTTGAAGTGTGGCCTCAGCAGTGCTGAGGGGACAATCACTTCCCTACTCCTGCTTGCCACACTATTTCTGATACAGGCCAGGATGCCATTGGCCTTCTTGGCCACCTGGGCACACTGCCACCTCATGTTCAGCCGGCTGTCGACCAGTACCCCCAGGTCCTTTTCCGCCAGGCAGCTTTCCAGCCACTCTTCCCCAAGCCTGTAGCGTTGCATGGGGTTGTTGTGGCCGAAGTGCAGGACCCGGCACTTGGCCTTGTTGAATCTCATACAGTTGGCCTGGGCCCATCGATCCAGCCTGTCCAGGTCCCTCTGCAGAGCCTTCCTACCCTCGAGCAGATCAACACTGCCGCCCAACTTGGTGTCGTCTGCAAACTTACTGAGGGTGCACTCGATCCCTTCGTCCAGATCATTGATAAAGATATTAAACAGAACTGGCCCCAAAACTGAGCCCTGGGGAACACCGCTCGTGACCGGCCGCCAACTGGATTGAACTCCATTCACCACAACTCTCTGGGCCCGGCCGTCCAGCCAGTTTTTGACCCAGCGCAGAGTACACCTGTCTAAGCCTACACCTGTCTACATCCTAAAAAGGCAAAGGAAATTTTTGTAGTCAATCATCACAATAGAAGTAAATGATGGTATATACCCTGTAAATATGAAATGCTAATAATGAGAGTATTATTAGCATTTTAGGCTTAATGTCAAGAAACCTTCCTTTCATATATTCAGTATTTTTCCACTAATATGTTACCTTTCAATAGACAAATAATTTTTCAAAGTATGTATTTCTATCTAAGAACAAATCTATTCCTTAAGAACAATATTATGTATATAGAAATAATTGCACCTGTTTCATTTTTAGCATAGGCAGGAAATTTTTTAAGAAGTGAGATAAATGACAGAGGGAAAATCAACCACAAAAAGCAGGCTGAAATTTTCATTTTGCCATAATTACACAGAACCGAATTACCATAGTTCAGAGTTCTTACCAGATCTAGACCCAAAGTCATCCAGCCTGTTTTCAAACATAAACAGAGCTGTGTTTTACAGGTGCCCATGCTTAGCTGAGTAAGTGATGCCATGTGGTGGACAGCATCCAAGAGTTTCATGGTGAACAAAATTTGAGGAGCACCTTGGAGCGGGCATGCATTAAAGTCCAAGGACGGGCTTTAGGAGAGCACTGCCGTACCAAGCTCCCTGGCAGCAGCCCTGCTTGTCCCACCCCCCCCACACTATTTATTTGCCTATGCCCAGTGATGCTCCTCATTTCCGGACTCTCATTTCGGAATAGGGAATCCCATATTCTGCTCCCTGCTGCGTTTTGTTTTGGTTTTTTTTTTTTTTTTAAAAAGGCACTAAGTTCTATGATCAATTACTGTAAAAAAAGTGTAGAAAGTCCTTTGAACAAAGCTTGGCCACGTCATCTCCACCTTCTTAGCACTGCAATGTCCATATCCCTCTGTAGAACTGAACTTACCTGCTTCCTAACGTGAAGGAGGAACTGCCTTTCCCTGTGATACACTCAAGTCCATATTTTGTTCCTGGGAATGTGTAGATACACACAAACCCACTCCCTAGAATTAGATTGTGAAGCTACTGTTTAACTCAGCGCTTTCTGCAGGAGCGGTTTTGCAGATTACAGTTGAGCAAAATGTCCATCCCTAATGAACACCTTTAATTTCTAACTTTCTCCCGGAAGTAAGACATACTTTAAAAATTAACCCACACCTATGAATTTCATTCAAAAATGTTTCATACCTTGATGGTATCGAGAGGCGATAATGCCAAAGTAACCATCAGCTTCTTCAGGCTGACAGCATCTGAGTTAACTATGGACATATGTAGCTGGCCTCAGAAAAAATAAACTATACACCAACCACAAACAACACATCTGGCATGTATCTCATTTTACATACCTTATTTCTAATTCATTTTTATCAATTTCTAGATATTATTCACTAGATAGTAAAGTACCATAATATATACAACATTATTTTTTAACAGAAGCTAGTATTAGACATTGCAGAAAGACCAAAAAATATACATTAGAGAAGTGTTCCTTTAAAGAAAAGTATCATCATTTGGATAAACAGAGTGGAAATTGTAGATATATATATATTTCAAGAAATCCATTTAACCAATATAACGTAAGTGCATCACCTGCTGAGATGAAAGACAAGCTCCATTTTAACTCCTTGATACCATTTAGCTGTGTTTTATGACCGAAACTGTGGCAGTGACATGTAAAAATAACCTATATTCATAATTTCACCACAAGGCTCAATAGATTCATTGGCTTTTGTGAATGGTTTTTGTGGAAGTAGCTGGCCTAGTTATGCAAAACAGAAAGCACACGTCAATTTTTGTATAGCATTTATGGCAGCTAAACAGAAGTAGAAGAAATGTTATTTTCCCCCAAATTCAGACTATGTTCAAGTTTCTATGGAAACCTTGAACACCTGCACAGAGCAAAGCAGCTAAGGGTGAAACTGTTCTCCCTGTTTTTCACCATTTCCCCTCTTCTCTCTTTGATCCGTGTAGAAGTGTTTTATGTATAATTCACTTTCTGCTATCACCTATTTCTCCTTTCACTCTTCACGTATCTCCAGGCCTGGAGAAATTTCCCTCATCGTATTGCTTCCCATTGGCTATCCAGATGACTTTGAAGTGTGATGACTAAAATTTAAACATTTTCAGGTGCCTGGTCTTCGTGATTTTATACGTTCATTTCAAGTCAGCTAGGCACAGAAAAAAACCTGCCAGAAACTCAAAGAAAAATACTCAGGATTGGCAACTATGACTTACATGATCCTGGGACATCTTCCTCAACGGCTGCTTAAAAACTCTGGGTTACGCTCACATAAAATCTTAGAAATGGTACCAGACACAGCCCAAAATGGATATAAATGACACACATAAAAGGGATCTCTACAGAGCCTTTGAAGAGTTAGATTTGTTTCTCTTGAAACGAAAGACTACAAACTATGTAAACTAGGCATAAAAAGTGTTATGTACTAAAAAGCAGTTTTACCTATAGACCTCAGATAACTGAGGAAACAGAGACCAGAAAACAGCACAAACGTAATTCTCATTTTGTCACCTAGATTTTTCTTTCCTTCTTCTCTAGACCCAGGTGCAGCTTAGCCCTGCCTACGTGCATAGAGCAGCGGAAATTTCAGTTTCATTAGAGCCAGTTGCTGAATGATTTTGAAAACACCTACTTATTGTAGGTAAATAGTACAACTTGCCACACAAGGCGCTGTAAGGGTCAACTAATTAGTGGTCTATAAATCATTCTGAAGCACTCAGATGAAGGTCGCTATGGGCCAGACTATTCTTCCCTGACTTGCATTATTTTTTGTGAGCAATCCCCACCCACGTAAGAAAAAAGCAATGTCAATTTGATAAAATATTTAAAATGGTTGGATTAAAGTCTTAAAGCTTCAATAAATCCTATGAACATTCCAGGTCACCTTAAGAACTGGGTAAGAGATAAGAAATACAGCAGATGGGAAATCATCCCAGTTTACTAGAACCTGTAAATATTATTTAATGGGATTCATGATGCCCTAATGCTAAAAGGCTTAAAAATAAAACGTAATTTTAAAAGTCCGTAAGTGAAAATGGGTCAAATTTTGTGGAGAGGCTCTTATTCTATGAGCAAGGTCCTCCACAGGATAATCAGAAAAAGAATTTTCTGCAAAGATCTTCAGTCAATATGTAATGCCTTCGTGCATAGGGATGGATGCAGGCAGTGGTTTTTGTGAGGGCATGAAGCACAAAGTGCTTTTTGTGTTGGTATACACAAAGACACTGGACAACTACAGTTAATGATCATCATCTTTGGAGTGATATAAATGTTCAGTTGCTTGCAGTAACCTCAGATAAAAAAATTCTGTTGTACTTATAGTGCTTTTCATCAGCTGTCCGACTGGAACTGTGCAGGAATCAGAAATGGCATTCTGCCTCTACACATCCGCAAAGCTCTGTAGATACACACTAACTAGTAACAATAAAAATAAAGTTAATGGAATTTTTTTCTGTACGCGCCACTCAATACTTTGTGTCTCCGTTAGCCTTTAATACACAGATAACTCTTTGGAACACGATGTCCTGCAGCAGGACACATCCAGCTGCCCGGCATGTTGTGCCAACTGCTTTTCACTGCTATAAACTGGTTGTTTTCATCTATTTGCTCCCATCTCTTTCGCTTTTCTTATACCAGGTGATTTTACTCATATCAAGTGAGCTAGTTTTCAGAAGCTGAACTTTTTCTTATGATAGCACTTCTGTATTTGACAAGTTTATATGTCCCACTCCCTCAAAATATTTTCTTGGCCATAGTCTTATGTAAATACAGACTGGGCTAGCGCTGCTAGTCCTCCATAATATCAAATATTTTAGCAACAGTACCTTTAAGTAACAAGCACACCACAATGCCATTTCTGTTACGCTCCATTGTCATCCAAGGATGTGTCTAAATAATTTTTGTAAACTTTCTTCTTGTATATAAAAAGCGCATGAATGGCTTTTTGAATGCAATATTCCAAATTATGTGGTTGCATCAAGAAATAAGAGTGGTATCTGAGCACTCAATTACCAATGACAGGCGTAGATGCTAAGTTTTTGTGCATACTTAATATCATTGTAATTCTAATTTCTAATTCTCCCCATCAGTACAACTGATTTTCTCAGTTATTATTACAGCACATTTATAAAGGAAGTACACTTTTTCAAGACAATATTTTTTATCTGTTGTATTTCAAATATTGATCTTGAAGGTATAGTTCACTAATTGGCAATCAATAATATATCGATAAAAAAAAATCAGCAGACTGCTTCGATCCCAATTTGATAAACTATGTGAACTGAACGGCATTACCCTGTAATAATATACAAGCCTCTTATACAGAGGAAATAGGTGATAAAGGTATATGCTACAGCTGTGTGAAAAAACAGAAACAGATCTTCAAAAGCTCTAGATTAAGTCAATAAGTGACATTACGTATGCAGTCGTACAAATGCTCGATTGACGGTAATGGTCTTGTTTGCACACCAAATTGGTATTTTGTCATGCAACTTCAAGAACCTTCCATGCGGTACGTGCCACATGGAATGTGGTGAGCGGCTCACCTCTTCCCTGAGGGCTTTGGAATTAAAGTAACCATCAGTCAACCTTACTTACAGAGCAAAGGTTTTCTTTCCAATGAAGCTGGTGCGTTTCTGTGAATAATTCAATGGAAGACTCGTGTCACTAAGCATGCAGCTGATTGGAAGTGCCATTTATGTAAGAAGTGTGGTACAAAAAATGGCTGCATATTTTCTCCTAAGCTACTTAATTAGAAATGTTGAAAGAATTCTTTTTGTAGAGGCAGCTTATTTCTTTGTGATCAAACACAGTTAAAGGATTTGGTACCTGGAGTTTACTTGGATCGGTGTTGACGGCGGAGCGGGAGTTGCGAATCCGGAGTAATGACAGATCCCAATATGGGTATGATCATTCTCCTTTATTCATACTTACAACAGGGTTTATATAGTTATCTACCATGGACACGCACTTCATAACAACCTATAATTGGTTAACTACAACCGTTCACGCGCTCACAACTCCTTCCTCCTTGGAGCCTGCAGGCTGGCCACGCCGACCCTTGCTTCTTCCGCATCCCGGTTGTTGTTCCGCTTTTGTTGTTTATCTGCTGGCGA
>NW_008825610.1:766597-770594 GCF_000699105.1 Pygoscelis adeliae
ACTTCCAGATTCTTAGGGCAGTGGGTCATAGTAGGGAGACTCGGAGGACATGCCTTAACCGGGTCAGATAAACCGGAACGACGCTCAACACTGTCCTTGAGCTCCTGTGCAGTTTTAAATGGTATTCCCGACATTCCTCTTACCGCCGACAGCCCAGAAAACCACAAGAGTCTAGACTCCGTATTCTTTGGCTTTTCTGGCAGAGGCTCCGGAGCTAACATTTGAGCAGCAGCACACGCCACCTCCCTCTCTGCTTTCATGGCCTTCAGAGTCTCTAAGACCGATCTCCACAGTTCTCGCACTGTTTTAATTTCCTTTTCCGTTTCTTCATCCCCCTCAATAGTCTGTTCCCACATAGTATTTCCTAATTCTCGCCATTCGAGCACAGAAAAGATCGTATGGCTGTCCTTAAAATGACCCCAACGTTGCCCTAGCTTAATCAACTTGCAAAGTTGTTTTATCGTTGCTTCTATTCCTCTCTTGGAGAGGATACTTGCAAGCAATGTTGCTGCCGCCTCTATTTCCATGTCGGCAGCTATCCCGCTGGGAGGCAGTTGATCAGTCTGCTCCGTTATCTATCCCCTCCGATCACCAGGATAGTACGTCTCCCAGTCGCTAGTTTCCCGCTCCCCTTCTCTCGCTGCTCTTACCGCAGTCTAAGAGGCACGTCTAACCATCCTCTGCTACCAGATGTCGGAGTTTATTGGGATCTGTCGTTACTCCGGATTCACAACTCCCGCTCCGCCGTCAACACCGATCCAAGTAAACTCCGACAGGTACTTCCCTCTGAGGCTTTACATTAGACACGAATTTCTTCCACGTAGTCTTTTAAAAATTGCCACAGTACTTTTAGTCCACATGTTGATCAGGGAATCTGTGCAGAAAAAAGTATTAAAACCGTCTATTTGAATGATAGAGCTACTTGCAAGATGCATAAAAAATGCAAATCATATTGATGTCATTGCTTCTTCGCGTTTGATACGCTATAAATAGTGTTTAAATGCGTAAAACTTTAGCAAATAGAAAGCAAAACTTACTGGACTGAAGTCATTAGAGTTGAAGTAATTCCTTAGAATTGCCCTCAGTGGTAAGAAACAAACAAACAAAAGGTGTAAAAAAAGTCTTGCATTTTTACAATGCTACTTTAGAGTAGCTTTTTCACTCTAAGTTTGTAGGTCTGATTTCCTTTCCAAGGAGAGGACTAGCAAACTGTCCCCAGACAGGCCTGCAGGATGCTTATGAAGAAACTCCTTTTGCTTTCCTAGTGGACTATTAAGTTGCCATGTGCAAGGTGCATCAAAGCAGAACACGTCCGGGTGAGGGAGGCCCATGCATGACCTGAAGGCTAACTCCCAGTGGCACCAGGACTGTCCTGCCAGATTACTTTCATAAATTCTTTTCTGCTCTAAGAGCTGTGCATTCAATTCAAACTGTTTCTTGCATAAATTTTCACTTCCCTGTTTTTAAATTAATTTGGAATCATTTATACACCAGTTAGTATCGCTACAGTGCCTTGGAAACTTCAGTGGTAACATCTTTTACAGGTCACGCAAACATTAGCATTGAGAGTGTTGCTGAATGCTTAATAAACCCTGACAAGGAAAATTCCTTATGAGTAGAAAGAAGAAGGAATTAAATAGTTCAGCACTTCCACCTCATGAGTCCTCTGTCAGATAAAGAACACCGAAAATGAATAGATTTTAAATATTTATAGTCTTGTGTTATGATTATTTCACAGTGGAAACATTTTGAGCAACTAAGCTCAGGATTACTTGTGGACATCACTGATGAAGTAAGGAACGGCTCTTATATTAGGTCTAAGGGTAATAAAATCTAAGCAGGCAAGGTAAAGGAAGAGATTAACTGTTGCTTCCATTTTACAATTACAATAATTAAGATATTAAGAGATTGCTGGGTGACATAGAAATTGAGGCAGAAAAGGAAATTTTTCTTGTTTCAGGTAAGCGTCTTATCCACAAAACTATCCCTGCTCTTCAAAGGAAAAAGTTTTTTTTAATATATATGTATATTTTTATAAATGCAAGGTTTGCAACTGATGAGAAAACTTCATTTAAATACTATGAAGCGCCTCAAATTTGCTATATATAAAGTGTTAGTTTGATTTTGCATATGAATTCACTGTGACAGAACTACTTGGACATGGAAATAGTTGCTTCCTTTTATTTATTTATTTTTAATACCCTATTGCATGGATTCCAGTACCTTATTATTTTGTTATTTATTTACATTTTGAGTAAATATTAGTAATTTTGCATTTGATCTTTCACTTCACTGAATTCCTTTAAAACTGTGAAATGAAAAAAAATGAGCAGTAATACCTAAACAAAAGGTCTTCACCAGTCATAGACAAAAATGAAAGCCGCAGTAATATTTTGTGAATTAATCAAAACATATTCAACTAGAGGAAACGCTGTTCCCTCCAGTCTGAACTCATTACACACGGTACAATGCCGACATGCATTAGCTTCTCCATTAGGGACTTAACGTGATCAAGTTCCTGCAGGCCAGCACAAGTTGTCACTTCCTATTGTCTTTTCCTTTGGACACAACTGTTTAGTTTTCTCCGGATGACACAACACAGTGCAAAACCGCAGGAAGTTAGCACTTGTCATCACAGTGAGTTTTTAAGCCATTTAATTAAAAAGGGCAGAAACGTGCAAAAAGTGAGCAAGCCTCACGCTTTTCTGCTTCCTGTCAGCGCAGGCATAGCTCAATCTGGGAGACTGTAGAACTTGGTCTAATGAACCACGCAACCCACAGACAATTGCCTTTAAATGGGAAATAAATTTCTTTCCTATTCTGCTGTTACCAAGCAATAGCAAGCTGTGGCCGTTTTCATATAGGTTTATAATTAATTCACTAAGACTGCATGACCCTATTCTGAGGCTGCATAATCACCGTGACATTTCATATAACACACAAAATATTGATGAAGCACAACACTGAGCAGCTACTTAACTTATGAGCCTCTGGGTCGGTGCATTAGTCTAAGGTGATGTAATAAGTGAAACAGTTACTGAGAAAAAGCACTGGCACATTTGCGGTACTAGATTTTGGTTTCAATAGTACGAGTTAAGCCACCTACAAACCAATTTGAAAGAATATGTATGTACACATATATATGACTTATTTAGATCGATATAAAGTGGTTCATTCATTTTAACTGCATGAAGCAACGGACATAATTAATAGTAGAGGAAATATTTTGGTATATGCAGAAAGACATGCTACCACTACTATGTCAACGTATTTCATATGTGGGCACTGGAAAATATACCACTAACATGAAAACAAGATTCTTACACACCTCCAGTGTCTCTATTTAATCAAATATTCACTGCTGTAGTTTGCCACTGAAATACCTTCAGTTCTGTAGGCTTCAATACCTCACCACATTTGCAAAGTGCAACTTAGCATTTTCTGACAACCTGTATATTCATTTCTTCCCTCTAACCACTCCTGACACCGACCACGCTACTGGCTCCAAGAGTGCTGCTTTTTCTCCTTCAGCTGGCCGAGAGACCTCAAGCCAAAATCCAAACCTTTATCACTTTTCAAGATTATATCAATTAAAAAAAAAGCTTGCATTTAGGAAACTCCAAGTTATGCAAAACATGACATTATTTTGCTAATTTCCTCAGCAACATGCAAGGAAACATGCCTTTTTTCTATCTTTTTACCAGCTTTTGATTCAAGTTCAAGTGCCCATTCCTTTCCTTTTGGGATTCTCCATGTTCTGTCTCAGGACATGCCAAAGATTCAGCAGTGCCCCAGGAGGAAGGCCTTTGCTTCAGCAGCGGAGCCTGGACTATGGAGTAAATTCCTCCAGGACCTCAGCAAGCTGCATCTTTTTTACTTTCCTACCTCGAAAAACCCCTCTCCAAACATGTTCCCTATTTCTACTTTGTCTCACCCGAACACAGCAACACAGAGTAAAAAAACCCCAACACCATAGAAACAGTAGCTCTAATACCTT